>NC_091216.1:14708603-14818603 GCF_040958095.1 Procambarus clarkii | reverse complement strand
CTAAACATCTTGAAAATCGTTAATTGAAAGTTTCCTCACCTAACCTAACCGAGTAAGTCGGAGGACTCAAAACAGAAAACGGGATATTACGTCACTTTTGTGAGAAACAGAAAACGGGACATTACGTCACTTTCGTGAGCTGATTTCATTTCAAATTACGTCCAATTTTGGCCATAGCGCGCATACCCGCGAAAAGCGACGTTATTTTAATAGGACGGGTTCCATATACAGCAACACATTCTGAACAAGAATAGTCTGTGTTTAGTTAATTTTCAAGAATGAGGAGTGTCTATATTTATTTATTTTGAAAACAAAAAATGCTAATGTCATACGTTCAGAACATGTGCAGCCTATTCTTAGTAGGATGTTAAGAACAAGGGAAGTCTGTTCTTAGTAAATCTTCAATAACTAATCTAGTTGTAGTAATGGTAACAAGAAGAGCCTGTGTTAAGTGTCAAGTGTGTTAAGTGACAAGTATGTTAAGTGACAAGTGTGGTAAGTGTTAAGGGACAAATGTATTAAGCTTTAGGTGACAAGTGTGGTAAGTGTTAAGTGAGAAGTGCGTTAAGTATTAAGTGACAAGTGTGGTAAGTGTTAAGTGACAACTGACAAGTGTGTTAAGTCACAAGTTGAGAACCAAAGTGCACGTGGTAAAGATCGCGGGACTCACAGTAGCCCAGGCTGGGTGACACCAGTGGCGTCCCAGGCTGGGTGACACCAGTGGCGTCCCAGGCTGGGTGACACCAGTGGCGTCCCAGGCTGGGTGACACCAGTGGCGTCCCAGGCTGGGTGACACCAGTGGCGTCCCAGGCTGGGTGACACCAGTGGCGTCCCAGGCTGGACACTAAGCTGACCACTAAGACACCTACATGACACCACTAAGCTGACCACTAAGATAGCTATGTGACACATTAAGCTGACCACTAAGATAGCTATGTGACACATTAAGCTGACCACTAAGACACCTACGTGACACCACTAAGCTGACCACTAAGATAGCTATGTGACACCACTAAGCTGACCACTAAGACACCTACGTGACACCACTAAGCTGACCACTAAGACACCTACGTGACACCACTAAGCTGACCACTAAGATAGCTATGTGACACCACTAAGATAGTATGTCTAGTAATACACTTAGAACCATGAAAATTTAAAGCGTCTTAAAAAGTTAAAGAGAGAATAGTCTGCATTAGATGAATAAATTCAAGCTTTATGACAATAAAATTACTTTATTCAAAAAATATAAATGAATAAGCCTATAATAAATTATACAATTTGAATGGGTTGTTCATAACCAAATAAAAAATGTAATATAAACACTGAAACCTATATTATCTAATATTATTCTACATTACGTTCTACATTACATAATAAATAATGTAATATAGAATTGCGTGACATATCTATATGTAAATATATCTATATGTAAATACGGAGGCAATACAATGGGAAGAAGCCCACGTGGCAACCCTGGTCAGCGCCTGGGGAGACCAGACCCGGGGGTTCGATCCCATTGTGCGACTTTAGTATTCACTTAATATTACTATGAATAGTGAAAAGAAAAAAATAATATATATAATTTCACAGGTCTATGGCTTCAGGTTAACTAGATATTAAAACTGAAACAAGTGAAAATATCAAAGTTAAGCTTTGTTCTAGCCCGCAGGTTCTCGCTGTTTACTAGAAACCATTGACGTCTTGTGAAACATTAAACTGTTAACTGCACCAGGCAAAGCTGCATAGCCACTCAAGGGCATTTAGAGAAGGATTCTGTGCTGGGAAAAAGAGAGTGGAAGCTTTGTGGTGTTGAGGCCTGCTGGCGACCTCCACAGGTGAAAGAGGTGCAGACGAGAGCCAGCGGCACTCTGGAGACTGTAAGCAACAGGTAAGTTGTCAAGGGATACTTACGTAATTTCCCATTTGCAGGAAGTTGGAGAAGCCATCGTTCATGCCGTAGTGATCCATGGCCATGAAGAGAGTATTGACGACGATACATAGGGTGATGAAAAGCTCCACAAAAGCATCGAACACTAGTAACTCAACATACTCTGCAAACTTGACCCACACCGCACAACAGTCCCAAACACAGAAGAGGTCAATGCATTTCAGCAAATACTCTAATAGTTTTTTCTTGATTTTTTCCTTAAAGGTTTCTTCCTCCTCTTCTGCGGGGAAATAATAGATGGAAACTATAAAATGCGTTAGTAATTGTTCTTAAACCCAGGGAGGAGGGACGGCACAGATACTAGCTACGAGAGCGGGGCCAGTGAGCCTCGTTGTGTACAAGGGTGGTGTTCTGAGTGACGTCTGAGTGACGGTCTGAGTGACGGTCTGAGTGACGTCTGAGTGACGCTCCAGGGGACCCCCTCAACACTAAGCCAACAAAGGCCACGAGCCTCGCCCTACACAGACACAGACAAGCTACGAGAGGGGGATCCGGAGAGGACGAAGAGAGAAATTAGAAGTATTAGTAAATATTAGAGGTGGAGAGGAGAGAGAGACTGTGCCTCCATCCTCATGCCGGGCTGCGGGGAGGAAGCCACAAGTATTGGGTAAATATCCTTAGTCCTAACTCTACCCTTCTATTAGTATTATATATTGTCTCAACTTACACTACTCTACCATTTACGTTACTATTGTAAAAATTACTTATTTGTATCTATATTCTAACTGGCAATGAACTTAAGTCTTAAACAATGAATTTATTCTTTATTGAAAATGATAAGGAACTTTGTTGCAAATGGCTATAAACTTTATATTCTAAAAAGCAATAAACTTACTCTTTATTCTAAATGGCATATAACTTACTATTTTATTCTATGACAATAAGCCTATTATACCAAATTATCTGGTCATACTCTTTTCTCTAAATCAGCGATCGCCAACCGGTGGTCCACGGACCACTGGTGGTCCACGGACCACTGGTGGTCCACCAGACAATTTTATACATGTGAATTGTATGTAACTGTATATTTTATTTAACTGTTACATTTAATAGCATCAAATAGTTGACTTTAATAACTATCATTTCTTGTTTGGTGGACCCTGGGATTCATATTAGTGGTCCGTGGGATTCATATTAGTGGTCCGTGGGATTCATATTAGTGGTCCGTGGGATTCATATTAGTGGTCCGTGGGATTCATATTAGTGGTCCGTGGGATTCATATTAGTGGTCCGTGGGATTCATATTAGTGGTCCGTGGGATTCATATTAGTGGTCCGTGGGATTCATATTAGTGGTCCGTGGGATTCATATTAGTGGTCCGTGGGATTCATATTAGTGGTCCGTGGGATTCATATTAGTGGTCCGTGGGATTCATATTAGTGGTCCGTGGGATTTACAGTTATGAATTTGGTGATCGGTGAGGCCCGAAAGATTGGTGACCGCTGCTCTAAATCGTTCTTATCTTACTTTAATATTTTACATTATATTTCTGTTATAAGACTTGGTGACCCGTTACCCACGCGCTGGTCTGAGTTACTTTGGATTTTTTATTTCTATTTTTACACCATCTGCTTGTTATATTAGCCTTTTTTATGTTAGCCTTTATTATGTTATCGTTTTTATGCTTGACTTTTTCATATGTTAGTTTTTCACGTGTTAGCCTTTATTATGTTGGCCTTTTTATATGTTAGCCTTTTTATATATTAGCCTTTTTCCATGTTAGCCTTTTTCCATGTTAGCCTTTTTCCATGTTAGCCTTTTTCCATGTTAGCCTTTTTCCATGTTAGCCTTTTTCCATGTTAGCCTTTTTCCATGTTAGCCTTTTTCCATGTTAGCCTTTTTTATTTTAGCCTTTTTTATGTCACCCTTTTTCATGGTTAGCCTTTTTAAATATGTTAGCCTTTTTATGCTATCTTTAACAATCCCGATGATCAATACGGTTTGTTCTGCTCATCTCCAGCTCACTAATTCATGATTGTGACCTCTTTGGTGACTGGGTATTGTTCTTTGTAGGTGCTGCTGAGTATTGACTCGTGTTAACGTGTTCACTACGCTAGAACACTCTAACATGTTCTTCAGTGGTGGTCTGGTGTTCATCATGTTCCTCAGTGCTGGTCTGTTGTTCATCATGTTCCTCAGTGCTGGTCTGTTGTTCATCATGTTCCTCAGTGGTGGTCTGTTGTTCATCATGTTCCTCAGTGGTGGTCTGTTGTTCATGTTCTACAGTGGTGGTCTGGTGTTCATGTGCTTCAGTGGTGGTCTGTTGTTCATCATGTTCTTTACTGGTGGTCTGTTGTTCATCATGTTCCTCAGTGGTGGTCTGTTGTTCATCATGTTCCTCAGTGGTGGTCTGTTGTTCATCATGTTCCTCAGTGGTGGTCTGTTGTTCATCATGTTCTTTACTGGTGGTCTGTTGTTCATCATGTTCCTCAGTGGTGGTCTGTTGTTCATCATGTTCCTCAGTGGTGGTCTGTTGTTCATCATGTTCCTCAGTGGTGGTCTGTTGTTCATCATGTTCCTCAGTGGTGGTCTGTTGTTCATCATGTTCCTCAGTGGTGGTCTGTTGTTCATCATGTTCTTTACTGGTGGTCTGTTGTTCATCATGTTCCTCAGTGGTGGTCTGTTGTTCATCATGTTCCTCAGTGGTGGTCTGTTGTTCATCATGTTCCTCAGTGGTGGTCTGTTGTTCATCATGTTCCTCAGTGGTGGTCTGTTGTTCATCATGTTCCTCAGTGGTGGTCTGTTGTTCATCATGTTCCTCAGTGGTGGTCTGTTGTTCATCATGTTCCTCCGTGGTCTGTTGTTCATCATGTTCCTCAGTGGTGGTCTGTTGTTCATCATGTTCCTCAGTGGTGGTCTGTTGTTCATCATGTTCCTCAGTGGTCTGTTGTTCATCATGTTCCTCAGTGGTGGTCTGTTGTTCATCATGTTCCTCAGTGGTGGTCTGTTGTTCATGTGCTTCAGTGGTGGTCTGTTGTTCATCATGTTCCTCAGTGGTGGTCTGTTGTTCATCATGTTCCTCAGTGGTCTGTTGTTCATCATGTTCCTCAGTGGTGGTCTGTTGTTCATCATGTTCCTCAGTGGTGGTCTGTTGTTCATCATGTTCCTCAGTGGTGGTCTGTTGTTCATGTGCTTCAGTGGTGGTCTGTTGTTCATCATGTTCCTCAGTGGTGGTCTGTTGTTCATCATGTTCTTTAGTGGTGGTCTGTTGTTCATCATGTTCTTTAGTGGTGGTCTGTTGTTCATCATGTTCCTCAGTGGTGGTCTGTTCATGTTCTACAGTGGTGGTCCGTTGTTCATGTTCTTCAGTGGTGGTCCGTTGTTCATCATATTCCTCAGTGGTGGTCTGTTGTTCATCATGTTCTTCAGTGGTCTGTTGTTCATCACGTTCCTCAGTGGTGGTCTGTTGTTCATCATGTTCCTCAGCAGTGGTCTGTTGTTCATCATGTTCTTCAGTGGTGGTCTGTTGTTCATCATGTTCCTCAGTGATCAGTTGTTCATCATGCTCTTCAGTGGTGGTCTGTTGTTCATCATGTTCTTCAGTGGTGGTCTGTTGTTCATCATATTCTTCAGTGGTCTGTTGTTCATCATGTTCCTCAGCAGTGGTCTGTTGTTCATCATGTTCCTCAGCAGTGGTCTGTTGTTCATCATGTTCCTCAGCAGTGGTCTGTTGTTCATCATGTTCCTCAGCAGTGGTCTGTTGTTCATCATGTTCCTCAGCAGTGGTCTGTTGTTCATCATGTTCCTCAGCAGTGGTCTGTTGTTCATCATGTTCCTCAGCAGTGGTCTGTTGTTCATCATGTTCTTCAGTAGTGGTCTGTTGTTCATCATGTTCCTCAGTGATCAGTTGTTCATCGTGCTCTTCAGTGGTGGTCTGTTGTTCATTATGTTCCTTGTGGAGACCCGTTGTTCATGTTAAGATGCTGATACTGAGGCTGGAGACACCAAGGCCATCCTCTCACCACACAGTCTGGCGCGGGCGTGCAAGCAGGTCACCATTCTCTGATTTACTGAACTAATTACTAAATTCCTTGACTAATTCACATAGCTGCCTAGGTATTTCTGCTCTCCTTACTCTTAGATATGAAAAATAACTATTTCCTAATAGTCAACACACAATAAATCATTCAAATTGATGGGATAGTTTATTAATAATTTGATTATTAGACGCGTCATAATTAACTGGACTGTCGACAAACAGTTGTTAATTAACAGCGCTACTTGTCGTTTCGTAAGACGGTCGTCATGAAATTACTCTGGGGTGGCGGCTACAACGATAATAATTGATTATAGACCTTACTTATTGTAGATGTGACCTTGGCGTCCTGCGATAACCTAGTCCTGGTGACCATCACATCCAATGAAGTTAGGCTTCACTGGCCGGTACGCTTGGTAGACGCCCCCTCTACATGCGCATGACGGGGGCGCCCGGAGGTTCTCTCACACACACACAAGAGCGTGTGGGTGGGTGGACCCGGCGCCTGACGGAGGGCGATAAAGGCCATGCGGGCCTTTACGGAGAAAGAAACTACGTGCGAGGTAGAGTAGAGGATATTAACGAACACCGCAGCCACTTGCGGTAAGTGTCGTATGACCACGACAGGTGAGCGCGGGGAGCCGCGTCGCGACAGGTGAGCGCGGGGAGCCGCGTCGCGCTAGCGTCGGCGTCTGGGAGGGGGTCGACGGAGGCCTATAAGCCATGTGGTGGTTGTCAAGGTGAACAACAACTGAGGTTGTCATAGTAGATGACAAATAAGACCCACTAAGACATGACAAAAAATACGCTGGTCACTGTATGTGAGGTCAATAGTAATGGGATCTTTGTTCACCGAGGCGCGGACGTTGGCGACCATTTCTACAGACATGGTTAATAATTCACCGCATTCTTCATGGAACTAAAGCGGAAACTTTATGACGGACATGGGAATTTATTACGTCAAAGCAGGACTTTAATTACACTGAGGTTGAAAATTTATAATAAGGCGGGACTTTATGACACAATGGCGGGACTTTATGACATTGAACACTAGGGCGGGACTTTATGATGATACATCCAAGGAATAATTTAATGTAATGATTACAGTAAACGCTCTGTCCAAGTGGCGAGTTGATCTAGCGTCTGACCTGCGACCATGGTGACGGACCCGCCCCACACACATGGTATGGGCTCAATGAGCCCATGTCTGGCTGCAAGGACATACCTCGCGTAGCTAAGACGAACGTCGCGCAGCTAAGACGGACGTCGCGCAGCTAAGACGGACGTCGCGCAGCTAAGACGGACGTCGCGCTGGCAAGACGAACGTCGCGCTAGCGAGACGAACGTCGCGCTGGCAAGACGAACGTCGCGCTGGCAAGACAAACGTCGCGCTGGCAAGACGGACGTCGCGTTACTAAACCGGACACCGTTTCATACGGACTATAGTGATCGTGTACACCGCTTCATACGGACTATAGTGATCGTATACACCGCTTCATACGGACTATAGTGATCGTGTACACCGCTTCATACGGACTATAGTGATCGTGTACACCGTTTCATACGGACTATAGTGATCGTGTACACCGCTTCATACGGACTATAGTGATCGTATACACCGCTTCATACGGACTATAGTGATCGTGTACACCGCTTCATACGGACTATAGTGATCGTGTACACCGCTTCATACGGACTATAGTGATCGTGTACACCGCTTCATACGGACTATAGTGATCGTGTACACCGCTTCATATGGACTATAGTGATCGTGTACACCGCTTCATACGGACTATAGTGATCGTGTACACCGCTTCATACGGACTATAGTGATCGTGTACACCGCTTCATACGGACTATAGTGATCGTGTACACCGCTTCATACGGGTTATAGTGATCGTGTACACCGCTTCATACGGGTTATAGTGATCGTGTACACCGCTTCATACGGACTATAGTGATCGTGTACACCGCTTCATACGGACTATAGTGATCGTGTACACCGCTTCATACGGACTATAGTGATCGTGTACACCGCTTGACAATATGTCCAAGCTGGTGGCGACACCGCGACTCATTACATACTATAATGTGAGTGTTGGTGCGGCAGTCAGCCCCAGGTGCATATGGCAGGCAAACATTCCAGGGTTTCCGCCTTGCGTCTCGTATCAGGAAGAGTATGGCAAGAGGTATGGCAAGATCAAAGTATATGGTGCAAAAAAATAAATGTGTATGGTGTGAGCGGCTTGCAATATAGTGAGGTTAGTCGAGAGGGGTTTATTAGGGTGTTGGGCCGGCCACTGGTGAAGGTCGTCCTTGGTGTCTGCTGCTACAGATCCCCCTCCCATATGGCAGCACCGGCTTCCCTGGGTCGTGACCTGGCCTTTCTACCTCTCGCTAGAGTCGTCAACATTGTTGTAGTAATAGAGAGAAGTCTACTGTGTTGCCTGGATGGCGTATATCAAAGTGACGATTGTGCAACCTGGCCAATTTGGTGCGAGGTCGTCACAACTGTGTGCCCAGGAAAGGGCGGAGCTGCCAGCTTGATACAATTATATGCCTTCTAGGGTGTGTGTGTGTGTGATTGACAGACTGCCGTGTGGGCACCCTCTCTCACACACACACACACACACACACACACACACACACACACACACACACACACACACACACACACACACACACACACGGCCATGCGGGCGGTTCACCTCTCACCCTCTCTACTTATAAGGAGCCCGAGTACTTGTCGTGCCATCACGATGAGAACTGACTATACTATTACAGCTATTAATTACATCCTTGTCTACCGGAAATGAATAATTTAGTAGCGATGGTTAGCGTGCCACAGAGGCCTTCATCCCTTCACTTCCTGATGTGATCTTAACCACTCACCAATTCCACACACTCTACAAGTTCAAACTGTGATTGAAGATAGGAAATATTTTGTAATATTATGGATGGAATACTCTAGCTCAGGATAACACTTCAGTCTCCACAAGTGTTCTTATTAATATAACCTCTGGGGCAAAGGTCAAGCCTAAAAGCCAATTTCTCAGATGAAATTCTTAGGGCCATGTCAATGTCGGATGAACATGGCGGGGTGTCAACTCTAGTTGTAGGTATTTTCATTTTAAACATTGTTAATTGTCATACACGTTTGTCTGCAAGTTTTTTTTTATTACTATTATTTATGGAAGTGACAGGTCGAGGAAGCGACGTTTTGACAGCGTGACTCGTTCCTGAGACAGTGAACCGCTGGTTAGACGGTGAATCGCTCGTGAGACGGTGAACCGGCCGCGTGTATCCGCCAAGACTCGGTAATGTTCTTAAGGTTCTACTGACAATCACAACCTGGCATCACATCCGTGCATATCACTTCACTCTGGCAGCAAGCTTTATCCTGCTTCAGGCTCGCCTGGGATACATAGAATACAGGCCAAGGGGCTACAGGCTGATCTGGGACACCTAGGATACAGGCCAAGGGGCTACAAGCTGGTCTGGGATACGCAGGGTATAAGCAAAAAGGCTACAAGCTGGTCTGGGATACGTGCTCCTCAAAGGCCATCAAACGAGACTGATAACGAGGCAGGCCTCGCGGTCTGACGCAGGCAACAACAATAACTACTAGTCTATTACGCAGGCACTCACAGGCTGTACAGGCTGTCGTGTGTAATCAGAGGAGGTGCACATAAACAGAGGTACTGTAGGAACGAGAGAAAGATCAAGCTGAAGCGGTAGTTTGTAGTACAAGCAGTTGTTTCAAGTACTGTGGGAATGATTGTTAGAAGCGGTTGTTGCAGCAACTACCATCAGAGGGATTGTGACCAGCAAGAAAATACAGGTAAAGTCTTTATGGAAGCTAGAAAGAGGTCTGTGTGACAGGAAATAGACAGGTTAGACCACAGTTATAACCTGTCTCTTTCCTGTGTGACAGGAAATAGAGAGGAAAGAGCAGAGAACTGTTGTGATGCTACAACATAACACCAGGGTGTAGGGGAGGACACACTCTAGTGTTGTGAGTAATAACAGCGTTAGCCGTAGTCAGAGGCGTTAGTTGTCCCAGTAAATGTAATAATGACTAGATAAACTAGCGTTAGTTGTCCTAGTAAATGTAATAATGACTAGATAAACTAGCGTTAGTTGTCCTAGTAAATGTAATAATGACTAGATAAACTAGCGTTAGTTGTCCTAGTAAATGTAATAATGACTAGATAAACTAGCGTTAGTTGTCCTAGTAAATGTAATAATGACTAGATAAACTGGCGTTAGTTGTCCTAGTAAATGTAATAATGACTAGATAAACTGGCGTTAGTTGTCCTAGTAAATGCAATAACATCTAGATTACTAGCAGTAATAATGATAATATTATTATTAGCTGGCCCTAAAATTGTAATTTTAAGTTGAAACAGTAATAATGATAAAAATGATAAACTGATGATGATAATAGTACTGGAAGTAACTATTAGTTCCAGGCGTAATAATAGCGTAGTAGTCTAGGCTCTAATTGTTGTATCAACAGTACTAACATGTACTTGTACCAGTATATTATCGTTATTATTTGGGGATAAAAATCCACACTTGTGTATATGTGAAATTTATGTAAGGAATTTACACTAAAGTCTTTCACATTCCCCTGAGTGTTTTATCAAGGTCTCAGTGAGTGGTTAGGACGAGACTGGCATCTCAACGTCTAATTAGACGTTAGACGGATGAGACGTTGATAAGTAAGTCTTGTTCTCCACACTCAGACCTTGACAAAGCACTCAGGAGAGTGTGAAAGACTTCGTGTAAATTCCTTACATAAATATAACTTATACACAAGTGGGGAATTTTATCCTATGTTAGTATGTCTGTCAGAGAGTGGTGGTGGTGGTGGTGGTGGTGGTGGTGGTGGTGGTGGTGTCCTGTGTCCTCCCCTACATCCTGTTGTTATATTGAAGCATATATATTATATAATATATATATATATATATATATATATATATATATATATATATATATATATATATATATATATATATATAATATATATAATATATATACATATAATATATATATACATATATATATACATATATATATATATATATATATATATATATATATATATATATATATATATATATATATATATACTACTATAGTAGTACTAATGAGCAATAGCAGTAGAGGCACACTATGAGTATTAGCCTAAACAGTATGAAGGTTTGTGGAAGTGTAAACAAGAGGAAAGTTAGGTGCGCACTAAGAAGTAACAGAAGGCGGGTGCGTTGTATGGAAAGTGTGTGGCGGAAACCCTTGCTCTTCATCCCCGGACTGCATTAAACACGTAGACCACTATGCATAAGGTGGAGGGAGGGTAGGGTGGAGACAAGGGATAAAGAGCAAGAGCTGAGCACCGGGTTCTAGCTCGGACTGAAGGCGACTGGCTGTGTGGTGACCTGGAGGGGCGGGGCGGGCGGGCGGGGCGCGTCTACGCGGGTGGGTAGGCTGGGAAGGTAGAGTGATGTAGAATACAACAATATCATGAATAAGAAATAAAGA
Source organism: Procambarus clarkii (assembly GCF_040958095.1). NCBI lineage: Eukaryota > Metazoa > Arthropoda > Malacostraca > Decapoda > Cambaridae > Procambarus > Procambarus clarkii. The sequence continues at coordinate 14,807,132 of NC_091216.1, read as the reverse complement.
AGATGTACGCACCCTCGTCATCTACCAAATGATGAAGTGTAGGTGGGCAGGATGAAGGCCACAATTAAAGATAACATCCGGGTTACAATGGCGACACTGACATGAGGGTAGTGGCAATAATAGGGGAGGGGAGGGATAGAGGAGTGAGAGGGATGGGTGGAGTGAGAGGGGTGGGTGGAGTGAGAGGGATGGGTGGAGTGAGAGGGATAGAGGAGTGAGAGGGATGGGTGGTGTGAGAGGGATGGGTGGTGTGAGAGGGATGGGTGGAGTGAGAGGGATGGGTGGAGTGAGAGGGATAGAGGAGTGAGAGGGATGGGTGGAGTGAGAGGGGTGGGTGGAGTGAGAGGGATGGGTGGAGTGAGAGGGATGGGTGGTGTGAGAGGGATGGGTGGAGTGAGAGGGATGGGTGAAGTGAGAGGGGCAGGTGGAGTGAGAGGGAAGGGTGGAGTGAGAGGGATGGGTGGAGTGAGAGGGATGGGTGGAGTGAGAGGGGTGGGTGGAGTGAGAGGGATGGGTGGAGTGAGAGGGATGGGTGGAGTGAGAGGGATGGGTGGTGTGAGAGGGATGGGTGGTGTGAGAGGGATGGGTGGAGTGAGAGGGATGGGTGAAGTGAGAGGGGCGGGTGGAGTGAGAGGGAAGGGTGGAGTGAGAGGGATGGAGTGAGAGGGAAGGGTGGAGTGAGAGGGATGGGTGAAGTGAGAGGGGCAGGTGGAGTGAGAGGGAAGGGTGGAGTGAGAGGGAAGGGTGGAGTGAGAGGGATGGGTGAAGTGAGAGGGGCAGGTGGAGTGAGAGGGAAGGGTGGAGTGAGAGGGATGGGTGGAGTGAGAGAGATGGGTGAAGTGAGAGGGGCAGGTGGAGTGAGAGGGAAGGGTGGAGTGAGAGGGAAGGGTGGAGTGAGAGGGATGGGTGAAGTGAGAGGGGCAGGTGGAGTGAGAGGGAAGGGTGGAGTGAGAGGGATGGGTGGAGTGAGAGGGATGGGTGGAGTGAGAGGGATGGGTGGAGTGAGAGGGATAGGTGGAGTGAGAAGGATAGGTGGAGTGAGAGGGAAGGGTGGAGTGAGAGGGATAGGTGGAGTGAGAGGGATGGGTGGAGTGAGAGGGATGGGTGGAGTGAGAGGGATGGGTGGAGTGAGAGGGATAGGTGGAGTGAGAGGGATAGGTGGAGTGAGAGGGAAGGGTGGAGTGAGAGGGAAGGGTGGAGTGAGAGGGATGGGTGGAGTGAGAGGGATGGGTGGAGTGAGAGGGATGGGTGGAGTGAGAGGGATGGGAGGAGTGAGAGGGATGGGTGGAGTGAGAGGGATGGTGGAGTGAGAGGGATGGGTGGAGTGAGAGGGATGGGTGAAGTGAGAGGGAAGGGTGGAGTGAGAGGGAAGGGTGGAGTGAGAGGGATGGGTGGAGTGAGAGGGATGGGTGGAGTGAGAGGGATGGGTGGAGTGAGAGGGAAGGGTGGAGTGAGAGGGATGGGTGGAGTGAGAGGGATGGGTGAAGTGAGAGGGGCAGGTGGAGTGAGAGGGAAGGGTGGAGTGAGAGGGAAGGGTGGAGTGAGAGGGATGGGTGAAGTGAGAGGGGCAGGTGGAGTGAGAGGGAAGGGTGGAGTGAGAGGGATGGGTGGAGTGAGAGGGATGGGTGGAGTGAGAGGGATGGGTGAGTGAGAGAGATGGGTGAAGTGAGAGGGGCAGGTGGAGTGAGAGGGAAGGGTGGAGTGAGAGGGAAGGGTGGAGTGAGAGGGATGGGTGAAGTGAGAGGGGCAGGTGGAGTGAGAGGGAAGGGTGGAGTGAGAGGGATGGGTGGAGTGAGAGGGATGGGTGGAGTGAGAGGGATGGGTGGAGTGAGAGGGATAGGTGGAGTGAGAAGGATAGGTGGAGTGAGAGGGAAGGGTGGAGTGAGAGGGATAGGTGGAGTGAGAGGGAAGGGTGGAGTGAGAGGGAAGGGTGGAGTGAGAGGGATGGGTGGAGTGAGAGGGATGGGTGGAGTGAGAGGGATGGGTGGAGTGAGAGGGATGGGTGGAGTGAGAGGGATGGGTGAAGTGAGAGGGAAGGGTGGAGTGAGAGGGAAGGGTGGAGTGAGAGGGATGGGTGGAGTGAGAGGGATGGGTGGAGTGAGAGGGATGGGTGGAGTGAGAGGGAAGGGTGGAGTGAGAGGGATGGGTGGAGTGAGAGGGATGGGTGAAGTGAGAGGGGCAGGTGGAGTGAGAGGTATGGGTGGAGTGAGAGGGATGGGTGGAGTGAGAGGGATGGGTGGAGTGAGAGGGATGGGTGGAGTGAGAGGGATGGGTGGAGTGAGAGGGATGGGTGGAGTGAGAGGGAAGGGTGGGGTGAGAGGGATGGGTGGGGTGAGAGGGATGGGTGGAGTGAGAGGGATGGGTGGAGTGAGAGGGATGGGTGGAGTGAGAGGGATGGGTGAAGTGAGAGGGGCAGGTGGAGTGAGAGGGAAGGGTGGAGTGAGAGGGATGGTGGAGTGAGAGGGATGGGTGGAGTGAGAGGGATGGGTGAAGTGAGAGGGGCAGGTGGAGTGAGAGGGAAGGGTGGAGTGAGAGGGATGGTGGAGTGAGAGGGATGGTGGAGTGAGAGTGATGGTGGAGTGAGAGGGGTGGGTGAAGTGAGAGGGGCAGGTGGAGTGAGAGGTATGGGTGGAGTGAGAGGGATGGGTGGAGTGAGAGGGATGGGTGGAGTGAGAGGGATGGGTGGAGTGAGAGGGAAGGGTGGAGTGAGAGGGATGGGTGAAGTGAGAGGGGCAGGTGGAGTGAGAGGTATGGGTGGAGTGAGAGGGATGGTGGAGTGAGAGGGATGGGTGGAGTGAGAGGGATGGTGGAGTGAGAGGGATGGGTGAAGTGAGAGGGGCAGGTGGAGTGAGAGGTATGGGTGGAGTGAGAGGGATGGTGGAGTGAGAGGGATGGGTGAAGTGAGAGGGGCAGGTGGAGTGAGAGGGGCAGGTGGAGGGAGAGGGAAGGGTGGAGTGAGAGGGATGGGTGGAGTGAGAGGGATGGGTGGAGTGAGAGGGATGGTGGAGTGAGAGGGATGGGTGAAGTGAGAGGGATGGTGGAGTGAGAGGGATGGGTGAAGTGAGAGGGGCAGGTGGAGTGAGAGGGAAGGGTGGAGTGAGAGGGAAGGGTGGAGTGAGAGGGATGGTGGAGTGAGAGGGATGGGTGGAGTGAGAGGGATGGGTGAAGTGAGAGGGGCAGGTGGAGTGAGAGGGAAGGGTGGAGTGAGAGGGAAGGGTGGAGTGAGAGGGATGGTGGAGTGAGAGGGATGGGTGAAGTGAGAGGGGCAGGTGGAGTGAGAGGGGCAGGTGGAGTGAGAGGGAAGGGTGGAGTGAGAGGGATGGGTGGAGTGAGAGGGAAGGGTGGAGTGAGAGGGATGGGTGGAATGAGAGGGATGGGTGGAATGAGAGGGATGGGTGGAGTGAGAGGGATGGTGGAGTGAGAGGGATGGTGGAGTGAGAGGGATGGGTGGAGTGAGAGGGATGGTGGAGTGAGAGGGATGGGTGAAGTGAGAGGGGCAGGTGGAGTGAGAGGGAAGGGTGGAGTGAGAGGGATGGTGGAGTGAGAGGGAAGGGTGGAGTGAGAGGGATGGTGGAGTGAGAGGGAAGGGTGGAGTGAGAGGGAAGGGTGGAGTGAGAGGGATGGTGGAGTGAGAGGGATGGTGGAGTGAGAGGGATGGTGGAGTGAGAGGGATGGGTGGAGTGAGAGGGAAGGGTGGAGTGAGAGGGATGGTGGAGTGAGAGGGAAGGGTGGAGTGAGAGGGATGGTGGAGTGAGAGGGATGGTGGAGTGAGAGGGATGGGTGGAGTGAGAGGGATGGGTGGAGTGAGAGGGATGGGTGAAGTGAGAGGGGCAGGTGGAGTGAGAGGGAAGGGTGGAGTGAGAGGGATGGTGGAGTGAGAGGGAAGGGTGGCATGAGGTACAGGACAATACTGAATGGTGAGACATGCTGGCGGCTTAGGCTCATGGCTTTGTTCTCTATAACAATACACAACTGCAGAGGTTCACAATGTTTGAACTCTTGTTACCTTGGGATTGTTCTGCCAGCAGTTCTCAATAATTACAAGAACACTTAATGTTATGCCCTTAAGAACAGGCCATAAAGCACAACTGGGTAAGATGTATAGTTAAGACACTTGATGAATCAAACCACAGTTATAAACAATTACTTCTACGACACCCTCCACTGACACCATGTACTCATGCAACATCATCAGCAGAGAGCAACAAGGTACGCTACTTTGTACAGAGATGTGACATGAGGTCTACGGCTACCGGGGAGGTGACATGAGGTTTGCTCCCTACGGCTACCGGAGAGGTGACATGAGGTGTACCCCTTACTGGTACCGGAGAGGTGACATGAGGTGTACCCCTTACTGGTGCCGGGTGAGGTGTACCCCTTACTGGTACCGGAGAGGTGACATGAGGTGTACCCCTTACTGGTACCGAGTTAGGTGTACCCCTTACTGGTACAGAGTGAGGTGTACCCCTTACTGGTACCGAGTTAGGTGTACCAGTTACTGGTACCGGGTGAGGTGTACCCCTTACTGGTACCGGGTGAGGTGTACCCCTTACTGGTACCGGGTGAGGTGTACCCCTTACTGGTACCGGGTGAGGTGTACCCCTTACTGGTACAGAGTGAGGTGTACCCCTTACTGGTACAGAGTGAGGTGTACCCCTTACTGGTACCGAGTTAGGTGTACCAGTTACTGGTACCGGGTGAGGTGTACCCCTTACAGGTACCGGGTGAGGTGTACCCCTTACAGGTACCGGGTGAGGTGTACCCCTTACTGGTACAGAGTGAGGTGTACCCCTTACTTGTGCCGGGTGAGGTGTACCCCTTACTGGTACCGGGTGAGGTGTACCCCTTACTGGTGCCGGGTGAGGTGTATCCCTTACTGGTACCGGGTGAGGTGTACCCCTTATTGGTACCGGGTGAGGTGTACCCCTTATTGGTACCGGGTGAGGTGTACCCCTTACTGGTACAGAGTGAGGTGTACCCCTTACTGGTACCGGGTGAGGTGTACCCATTACTGGTACCGGGTGAGGTGTACCCCTTACTGGTACCGGGTGAGGTGTACCCCTTACTGGTACAGAGTGAGGTGTACCTCAAGGACTTGGCTGGTCCACTTACTCTCCCCATCAAACTTTTCAAGTGGCATTCATCATTGTGAATAATTACACTAAAGTAAACCAAGAGGCCCAGTACACTATAAAGTAAACCAAGAGGCCCGGTACACTATAAAGTAAACAAAGTGGCCCGGTACACTATAAAGTAAACCAAGAGGCCCGGTACACTATAAAGTAAACCAAGAGGCCCGGTACACTATAAAGTAAACCAAGAGGCCCGGTACACAATAAAGTACACCAAGAGGCCCGGTACTCTATAAAGTAAACCAAGAGGCCCGGTACACTATAAAGTAAACCAAGAGGCACGGTACACTATAAAGTAAACCAAGAGGCCCAGTACACTATAAAGTAAACCAAGAGGCCTGGTACACTATAAAGTAAACCAAGAGGCCCGGTACACTATAAAGTAAACCAAGAACCCCGGTACAATATAAGGTAAACCAAGAGGCCCGGTACAATATAAAGTAAACCAAGTGGCCCGGTACACTATAAAGTAAACCAAAAGACCCGGTACACTATAAAGTAAACCAAGGGGTCAAAGACACTATAAAGTAAACCAAGAGACTCGGTACACTATAAAGTAAACCAAGAGACTCGGTACACTATAAAGTAAACCAAGAGACTCGGTACACTATAAAGTAGACCAAGATACCTGGTACACTGTAAAGTAAACCAAGGGGCCCGGTACACTATAAAGTAAACCAAGAGACCCAGTACACTATACAAGTAAACCAAGAGACCCGGTACACTACAAGTAAACCAAGACACCCGGTACGCTATAAAGTAAACCAAGAGACCTGGTACATTATACAAGTAAACCAATAGATCCTGTACGCTATAAAGTAAACCAAGATACCTGGTACATTATACAAGTAAACCAAGAGATCCGGTACACTATACAAGTAAACCAAGAAACCTGGTACACTATATATGTAAACCTAGAGTCCCTGTACACTATGCATGTAAAGCTAGAGACCCTGTACACTATACAAGTAAACTTAGAAGCCCTGTCCACTATACAAGTAAACCAAGAGGCCCTGTATACTATAAAGTAAATCAAGAGGCCCTCTTCACTATAGAAGTAAACCTAGAGGTCCGGTACACTATAAGATAAACTTAGAGGATTTGTCCACTAAAACGCAAACCAAGAGGTTGTATACACTGTACAAATAAACCAAGAGGTCCGGTATACCCTACAGGTAAACCAAGAAAGTCCGGTATGCTGTTCAGCTAAAATCTAAGATCCCTATATAGTGAATAAACTATTAAATACCGGTATACTGTAAATGTAAACTAATAAGCCTATGTAAACTTCACTCGTAACCAGGAAGGCCCCGTAAACTCTAGATATACCTGCAAACCCAATTATACGGTTCAGGTAAACCAAAAAGAACCCGTACACTAAAGGTAAACCAAAAAGACCTGGTATACTGAACAGATAAACCAAGGTCTGGTATACAGTACAAGGAAACCAAGAAGGAACGGTATACTTTACATGTACACCAAGGAAGCTCAGCATAGAGTGAAATTAAACCAAGGTCGGGTATACTGTTCAGGTTATCCAATAGGCTCGGTATACTGTACATTTAACGCATGAGGGCCGGTATCATGTATAGGTAAACCAATAGAGCTAGCATATTGAACAAGTAAACCCGGATGCACAGTATACTGTATAGGTAAACCAAAAGGCCCGGTTTACTGTACTTTTAAATTAATAAGCCTAGTTACGATGTAAAGATAAACCATGAAATCTAGGTATAATGATTAGGTAAACCAAGAAGGTTCCATATATTGAACAGGTAAACTAAGTTGAATAATATTCAGGTAAACCAGGACGCTCTGGTATACTGTACAAATAAATCAAGTTTTGGTATACCGTGCCTGTAAACCAAGAAGGCCTGGCATACTGGATAGGTAAAGCAAGAAGGCCCAGTATAATGTGCATGTGCACCAAATGTCCCGGTATAGTATACAAGTAAACTGAGGTCTGGTACACTGTACAGGTAAACCAAATAGGCCAGGTATACTATTCAGGCACCCCAAGAAGGCCCGGTATACTACACAGGTACACCAATATGGCCCGGTATACTGAGCGTAAACCTTCAACACTTAAACATAAGGAAAAGATTATTGGGTGTGAGTTGTGAAGCAACAGAGATCCTTGGCCCCAGCCCATGGGGAAGGGTTCACGTGGAGTCCTACCCCATGGGCAGGGCCTTGGTGGACCCTACCCCATGGGCAGGGCCCCGGTGGACCCTACCCCATGGGCAGGGCCCCGGTGGACCCCACCCCATGGGCAAGGCCCCGGTGGACCCTACCCCATGGGCAGGGCCCCGGTGGACCCCATGGGCAGGGGCCCCGGTGGACCTCATGGGCAGGGCCCCGGTGGACCCTACCCCATGGGCAGGGCCTCGGTGGACCCTACCCCATGGGCAAGGCCCCGGTGGACCCCATGGGCAGGGCCCCGGTGGACCCCATGGGCAGGGCCCCGGTGGACCCCATGGGCAGGGCCCCGGTGGACCCCATGGGCAGGGCCCCGGTGGACCCCACCCCATGGGCAGGGCCCCGGTGGACCCCACCCCATGGGCAGGGCCCCGGTGGACCCCACCCCATGGGCAGGGCCCCGGTGGACTCACACTAGCCATAACCAAGTCCACCTCCTCTCATGTCATGTGAATCACAAACAAGGCCTCGCAACATGTATATGCAATGCACTAGGTACAGCCTTTGGGAGAGTAAGGATACCATATATATATATTGAGACAAGAGGGGCGGGCCACACACGAGCGAGCTGGGGGAAGGGGGGGTGTTAAGGGCGGGCAAACATGGGGACTGGCGGGGAAACTCACCCCCGTGGTCGCTGGCCCGGCTCTGTCTGCCTGCGTGCGCTGCTGCCTGCTCGATGATGTCGTTGAGAACCATCACGTCTGTCAAGACATCACCATATTAACGTCTGTCAAGACATCACCATATTAACGTCTGTCAAGACATCACCATATTAACGTCTGTCTAAACATCACCATATTAACGTCTGTCAAGACATCACCATATTAACGTCTATCAAGACATCACCATATTAACGTCTATCAAGACATCACCATATTAACGTCTGTCAAGACATCACCATATTAACGTCTGTCTAAACATCACCATATTAACGTCTGTCAAGACATCACCATATTAACGTCTGTCAAGACATCACCATATTAACGTCTGTCAAGACATCACCATATTAACGTCTGTCAAGACATCACCATATTAACGTCTGTCTAAACATCACCATATTAACGTCTGTCAAGACATCACCATATTAACGTCTGTCAAGACATCACCATATTAACGTCTGTCAAGACATCACCATATTAACGTCTATCAAGACATCACCATATTAACGTCTATCAAGACATCACCATATTAACGTCTGTCAAGACATCACCATATTAACGTCTGTCTAAACATCACCATATTAACGTCTGTCAAGACATCACCATATTAACGTCTGTCAAGACATCACCATATTAACGTCTGTCAAGACATCACCATATTAACGTCTGTCAAGACATCACCATATTAACGTCTGTCTAAACATCACCATATTAACGTCTGTCAAGACATCACCATATTAACGTCTGTCAAGACATCACCATATTAACGTCTGTCTAAACATCACCATATTAACGTCTGTCAAGACATCACCATATTAACGTCTGTCAAGACATCACCATATTAACGTCTGTCTAAACATCACCATATTAACGTCTGTCTAAACATCACCATATTAACGTCTGTCTAAACATCACCATATTAACGTCTGTCAAGACATCACCATATTAACGTCTGTCAAGACATCATTATATTAACACAAGCTTCACATCAAAATCTATATTATCAATTGTATTCCCTGGTGTAAAATTACAAATAAAATACATAGGTATGAATAGCAGACAGATACGAGAATGGACTTTTAAGTTTCAATAACACTGGGACTTTAAGTATCAGTGGCACTGGCAATATAAGTGTCAGTGCCACTGGGACTTTAAGTATCAGTGGCACTGGCAATATAAGTGTCAGTGCCACTGGGACTTTAAGTATCAGTGGCACTTGGAAAGCAAACATCAGTGTGTCACCAGCAGGGGTCAGAGCCAACGAATTAAACAGCTGTACTTCATCTATGGTGCCAGCCACACACAGGTTAAGCGCCCCTCGTGTCTGACCAGGAACACTGCAAGTATTACATTATAAACCGCTGGGGGGGTCCTCGACAAGCCGCAGGCTTCCTGTCCTCGTCACTGGCAACATCACCATGATCTGAGGCAGGAGTGAGACACCAGGAGGAGGAGGAGGAAGCAGTAGAGCTGAGCCTCACCTCTCATGTCAACAACGGTGTGTTTCTGGATGGGGTCTATGAAGGGGTTGGACTCCTGGTTCTTGAGCTTGAGCGCCAACACCTCGTCGGGATCCATCGACCCGTCCTGCAACGCCAGAAGCTCAGTCAATACACACGTCAAGAGGAGCCAAATGTGGTCATCAAACGTCGACGTCATGATAGTCGTGGGTCTAGTCTCCATCTCACTGACTTTGAGTAACTTTGCTGGCGTATATATATCATTAATACAGATTATACTGAATCAAACTCAATCAACTCTGAATCATAGTTACATATATTTTTGGCACAGCTATCCTCTTAGTTTTACAGACGAGACAAGTGCTTTGCAAAGGCTGAAAGGTCACTTGAATCTCGGTGAGGTTGCCGGTAGGTGGCTACAGTCCTTGGTCTTGTGTGCAAGTGGCTGTACTGTGAGTACATCACTGCCGGCCGTCTGCTTCAGGCAAGTACTTGCACAATGTACATTATCGTCCAGGGATAAATGCATGTCATTATACCAATCCCGATCCCTTAGATATCCTGAAGGCTGTCACTGAGAGTATATGACTATACATAATGCAGTATATAAATCCTTCAGAGCATCTAAGAGCTGTGCATAATAATCTTATTTGTTAAGAAGGCAACATTCAAATGCGTTCCTGCAGCGTTGGCGAAGACCTAACTTCAAAATGAGATTCACTACAGATACAATTACTGAACAAAAGTGACATTGCTAAACATAACAGGACCAATTGTGGGAAACATTTCTCTTGACATCAGCTTCTGAATATTGAAATAGATATTGATCGCCTACTTCGCCGACTTCTGCCTTGGCATTTACGCTACATGCTCTGACCATAGAAAATGGCTGGGTTCTTAAATTGGAAAGGCAGACTTAACTGGGAACCTGATGGTTGCGGCGTTCCGCTTGGAAGTAGGAAAGCTCCACTGATAGAGATACATGTAATAAATATATATTTTATATATATATATATGTACATATATATCATGAATAATTTATATCTGAGAACTACTCTTTTCTGATGCCCGGCAACGTCTCGTGTTAAGAGGAGCATGTGAGCATTAGTGATATGGCGTGTCACAGGTAATGGTGAGGAAATTGCTCTAGAGAGAAAGGACTCATCAAGTCCCCAGTTACGGGTCCAGTGAGAACAAACAGGTGAGTGGTGCATTCTCATATACGGGTGAACGTCAAGGACAAACGCCTTCATACACAACCCACTCTCATTCAAGGCTCAGGTGAGGTATGGGTCACAAACAGTAAGGTGGGTTGGTGGTGCCTTACCTGGCCGCGTCAACATCCTCCATCTGTTTCCCCTCAAAACAATATAAAATAAAATACAAATAAGTCACACTGGCATTATTAACCACAGAGTATACTCATGCATCACCGCCCAGGCGGCACCAGGCGGCGCCCCTGCTAAGTGGGAAGCCCAGCGCCGCACCACCTCCCACAGCCTCGCCCGCACACCACTTCACAGACATAAGCCTCAGATCAATCACAATCTTTGTGGTTTTGTACAATTTGCGTATGAAGAGGAGAGGTCGGGAGGGTGGTGGGAGTGGGCAGGGGTGGTGGGTGAGGGAGTGACGGCTGTGGTGGTTGAGGGGGTGACGGCTGCGGGCTGTGGTGGGTGAGGGAGTGACGGCTGTGGTGGGTGATGGGGTGACGGCTGCGGGCTGTAGTGGGTGAAGGGGTGACGGCTGCGGGCTGTGGTGGGTAAGGGGGTGACGGCTGCGGGCTGTGGTGGGTGAGGGGGTGACGGCTGCGGGCTGTGGTGGGTGAGGGGGTGACGGCTGCGGGCTGTGGTGGGTGAGGGGGTGACGGCTGCGGGCTGTGGTGGGTGAGGGGGTGACGGCTGCGGGCTGTGGTGGGTGAGGGGGTGACGGCTGCGGGCTGTGGTGGGTGAGGGGGTGACGGCTGTGGTGGGTGAGGGGGTGACGGCTGCGAGCTGTGGTGGGTGAGGGGGTGACGGCTGCGGGCTGTGGTGGGTGAGGGAGTGACGGCTGTGGTGGGTGAGGGTGACGGCTGCGGGCTGTGGTGGGTGAGGGGGTGACGGCTGCGGGCTGTGGTGGGTGAGGGGGTGACGGCTGCGGGCTGTGGTGGGTGAAGGGGTGACGGCTACAGGCTGTGGTGGGTGAAGGGGTGACGGCTGCGGGCTGTGGTGGGTGAGGGGGTGACGGCTGCGGGCTGTGGTGTGTGAGGGGGTGACGGCTGCGGGCTGTGGTGGGTGAGGGGGTGACGGCTGCGGGCTGTGGTGGGTGAGGGGGTGACGGCTGCGGGCTGTGGTGTGTGAAGGGGTGACGGCTGCGGGCTGTGGTGGGTGAGGGGGTGACGGCTGCGGGCTGTGGTGGGTGAGGGGGTGACGGCTGCGAGCTGTGGTGGGTGAGGGGGTGACGGCTGCGGGCTGTGGTGGGTGAGGGAGTGACGGCTGTGGTGGGTGAGGGGGTGACGGCTGCGGGCTGTGGTGGGTGAGGGGGTGACGGCTGCGGGCTGTGGTGGGTGAGGGGGTGACGGCTGCGGGCTGTGGTGGGTGAAGGGGTGACGGCTGCGGGCTGTGGTGGGTGAGGGGGTGACGGCTGCAGGCTGTGGTGGGTGAGGGGGTGAGGGCTGCGGGCTGTGGTGGGTGAGGGGGTGACGGCTGCGGGCTGTGGTGGATGAGGGGGTGACGGCTGCGGGCTGTGGTGGGTGAGGGGGTGAGGGCTGCGGGCTGTGGTGGGTGAGGGGGGTGGCGACAAGCGTGGCACCCACATGGTCAGCTGAGGCTCTGGGGAATATCATCGAGTCCAGCTGTTATCCCCTTATATAACCTTACTGTCACGCATCAACGGTCAGTGTCAGTCACATGTGAACGGTCAGTGTCCGTCACATGTGAACGGTCAGTGTCCGTCACATGTGAACGGTCAGTGTCCGTCACATGTGAACGGTCAGTGTCCGTCACATGTGAACGGTCAGTGTCCGTCACATGTGAACGGTCAGTGTCCGTCACATGTGAACGGTCAGTGTCCGTCACATGTGAACGGTCAGTGTCCGTCACATGTGAACGGTCAGTGTCCGTCACATGTGAACGGTCAGTGTCCGTCACATGTGAACGGTCAGTGTCCGTCACATGTGAACGGTCAGTGTGAGGGGTCACTCGCAGCATTATATAACCGCACCAATATTTACAAATCGTTTCTAATTTGTTTTAGGCAAGAGTTTATCGTTCACAGACTTAATAGTAATCTTAACACTTTGAACAATCATGTGGTAGTGAACATTTCGTGTGTTCTGCAAGAACAATAACATACATGAGGCTTTATTTTCTCTCACTAATTTGCTCACATCTCCGATTGGTCGGGGCAGCAGTAGTGAGACTGTCACTTACATAGTACTTGGTAACAGGGTGGGTCCTGCCAGACTCTTGGTGCCAGCACTTGGCACACTAGCTTGACACCTGACTCAGTGCCTCAGCTGACCAGTGTGGCATTACAACAATGGCGGGTGCCTGGAAGAGGTGACTCAGGATAAATGACATGAGAGAGAAAATGACGATGAGGAATTGTCTGGGAAAGATGAGGGGCACATCACACTGGTCTTGGAGGAAGGTCGGGGTGAAGTATGAGCTGTGAGGAGCATGCCAGTCACTGTGAGGTAGGGGGAGGGAGGGGCACAGCTGAAGACATTCCACACGCACTGCTGGAGGAAGCCATGGGAGGGGAAGGGAGAGGAGGACAAGGGGGAGGAGGAAGTAGGGAGTCAGAGTATGAAGTCACACTCCAGGAGGAGGGAGCAGTTGCTGCCGTGTGGTGTGCTGACCCTCGTCAAGACCTTCAGCGCCCCCACCACCGTTACGGGCGGCGGCTGGCTGCCTCTCTGCCAGGGGGCCGGATTCATCAAATAGATACGCAAGTACTTACGAAACCTGTGCATCATTTCTCAATCTTTGGCGGCGTTGCTTGCATCTATTTAGCATTTTATGAGCTCCGAAGCACGACGAGGCTGTTAATAACAACTACAACAGTTCATGGAGCTGTTTCGGAGCTCGTAAGCTATTTGATAAATGCAAATAATGCCGATAAAGATTAAAGTTGTACAGGATCGTAAGTAGACGCGTAAATACTTGCCCAGGTTTGTTAAACGCCGTTAACACTTTTGTTGACTCATTTGTGATATAAAAAGATTATTGATTATATGTATTTGTGTAAATGATTGTATACATATATACATGTGTATGTAACTTTAACAATTGTATAACTAGCTTCACAAGATTGTTACTAGCTTAGGTACACGAACTCTGGGGTTCTCTTCCCGAACTTCTTATGTGCCTCTGTAACCACCACGGCATGGGTATGGGGTGCATAATAAAGAAATATATTGAATTAAATCTTAATCACTAGTTATGACTACGGAACGCGGCGTTGTGACTACGGAACGCGGCGTTGTGACTACGGAACGCGGCGTTGTGACTACGGAACGCGGCGTTGTGACTACGGAACGCGGCGTTGTGACTACGGAACGCGGCGTTGTGACTACGGAACGCGGCGTTGTGACTACGGAACGCGGCGTTGTGACTACGGAACGCGGCGTTGTGACTACGGAACGCGGCGTTGTGACTACGGAACGCGGCGTTGTGACTACAGAACGCAGCGTTGTGACTACGGAACGCGGCGTTGTGACTACGGAACGCAGCGTTGTGACTACGGAACACGGCGTTGTGACTACGGAACGCGGCGTTGTGACTACAGAACGCAGCGTTGTGACTACGGAACGCGGCGTTGTGACTACGGAACGCGGCGTTGTGACTACGGAACGCGGCGTTGTGACTACGGAACGCGGCGTTGTGACTACAGAACGCAGCGTTGTGACTACGGAACGCGGCGTTGTGACTACGGAACGCGGCGTTGTGACTACGGAACGCGGCGTTGTGACTACGGAACGCAGCGTTGTGACTACAGAACGCAGCGTTGTGACTACAGAACGCAGCGTTGTGACTACAGAACGCAGCGATGTGACTACGGAACGCGGCGAAGTGACTACGGAACGCGGCGATGACTACAGAACATGGGGATGTAATAACAGAATATGGGGCTGAAAACATGCAACACGGGGTTGCGACTATAGAACACGGTATTGCGACTATGGAACACTGAGATGTGACACACGAAGCTGGCAGTGTTGCCAGTAGTGAGCTGTCCTGGGAGGGCGTTTGCTGGCTTGCAATAAGATGTCCTAGGAGGCAGTCTGTTGGTTTGCAATAAGGTGCCCTGGGAGGCCGTCTACTGGCTTGTAATAAGCTCTCCTGGGAGGCCGTCTGCTGGCTTGCAATGACCTGTCCTGGGCGGCCGTCTGCTGGATTGCAATAAGCTGCCCTGGGAGGCCGTCTGCTTGCTTGCAATAAGCTGCCCTGGGAGGGCGTTTGCTGGCTTGCATTAATCTGTCCTAATGGGAGGCCGTCTGCTGGCTTGCAATAAGTCCTGGGAGGTCGTCTTCTGGCTTGCAATAAGCTGTCCTGGGAGACCCTCTGCTGGCTTGCTATTAACTGACCTGGAAGGCCGTCTGCTGATCTGCAATAGGCTGTTCTGGGAGAATGTCTGCTGGCTTGCAATAAGCTGTCCTGAGAGGCCGTCTGCTGACCTGCAATAAGCTGTCTTGGGAAGTCGTCTGCTGACTTGCAATAAGCTGTCCTGGGAGACCGTCTGCTGGCTTGCAGTAAGATATCATGGGAAGCCGTCTGCTGGCTTGCAATAAGCTGTCCTTGGAAGCCGTCTGCTGGCTTGCAATAAGCTTTCCTGGAAAGCCGTCTGCTTGCTTGCAATAAGCTGCCCTGTGAGGCCCTTTGCAGGCTTGCAATAAGCTGCCCTGTGAGGCCCTTTGCAGGCTTGCAATAAGCTGCCCTGTGAGGCCCTTTGCAGGCTTGCAATAATCTGCCCTGTGAGGCCCTTTGCAGGCTTGCAATAAGCTGCCCTGTGAGGCCCTTTGCAGGCTTGCAATAATCTGTCCTAATGGGAGGCCGTCTGCTGGCTTGTTATACGTTGCCCTAGGAGGCAGTTTGCTGGCTTGCAATAAGATGCACTGGGAGGTCGTCTATTGGCTTGCAATAAGCTGTCCTGGGAGGCCGTCTGCTGACTTGCAATAAGCAATCCTCGGAGGCCGTTTGCTGGCTTGCAATAAGTTGCTCTGGGAGGCCGTCTGGTGGTGTTCAATAATCTTCTTTGCGAAGCCGTCTGCTGGCTTGTAATAAGCTGCACTGGGAGGCCGTCTGCTGGCTTGAAATAAGCTGTCATGGGAAGCCGTCTACCGGTTTGCAATAAGCTGTACTGGCAGGCCGTCTGCTTGCTTGCAATAAGCTCTCATGGGAGGCCGTCTGCTGGCTTGCAATAAGCTCTCCTGGGAGGCCGTCTGCTGGCTTGCAATAAGCTCTCCTGGGAGGCCGTCTGCTGGCTTCTAATAAGCTCTCATGGGAAGCCGTCTGCTGGTTTGCAATAAGCTGTCCTAATGGGAGGTCGTCTGCTGGCTTGCAATAAGCTATCCTGGTAGGCCGTCTGTAGGCTTGCAATAAGCTATCCTGGGAGGCCGTCTGCTGACTTGCAATACGTTGCCCTGGGAGGCTGTCTGCTTACTTGCAATAAGCTGCCCTGGGAGGCCGTCTCCTGGCTTGCAATAAGTTGCCCTGGGAGGCCGTCTGGTGGTCTGCAATTGTCTGCTTTGCGAGGCCGTCTGCTGGCTTGTAATAAACGGCACTGGGAGGCCGTCTGTTGGCTTGCAATAAGCTGTCATGGGAAGCCGTCTGATGGCTTGCAATAAGCTGTTCTAGGAGGCAGTCTCCTGGCTTGCAATAAGGTGCCCTGGGAGGCCGTCTGATGGCTTGCAATAAGCTGTCCTAGGAGGTCGTCTGCTGGCTAGCAATAAGCTGTCCTGGGAGGCTGTCCTGGGAGACCGTCTGCTGGCTAGCAATAAGCTGTCCTGGAAGACCGTCTGCTTGCTTGCAATAAGCGTCCCTGAGAGGCCGTTTGCTGGCTTGCAATAATCTGTCCTAGGAGGCCGTCTGCTGGCTTGCAATAAGCTGTCCTAGGAGGCAGTCTCCTGGCTTGCAATAAGCTGTCCTAGGAGGCAGTCTCCTGGCTTGCAATAATCTGTCCTAGGAGGCCGTCTGCTGGCTTGCAATAAGCTGTCCTGGGAGACCGTCTGCTGGCTTGCAATAAGCTGCCCTGGGAGGCCGTCTGGTGGCTTGCAACAAGCTATCCTGGGAGACCGTCTGCTGGCTAGCAATAAGCTGCCCTGGGAGGCCGTCTGCTGGCTTGCAATAAGCTTCGACACTGTTATCTGTATGCAGATGGGAAGTCAGGCAAGACAATCATTGGTTCTTGAGTCCATTACATATATACGAGTCTGGTGGTTTAGTCTCGTGTTTACTCCCACAAGCAAGTTCAGAACCCAAATATTTGGATATACTTCCCGCTGCTCATCGCACATCTCCTTAGAGACACGCGCAAATTATTTACATATTCATTACTTAGTTAATTTCGATATTAAACTTTTTACTTTGCTGGTTTACCAAGAGATACTAAAGTACTGCAAGAGCTGGTATACCAAGAGATACTGAAGTACCGCAGGAGCTGGTATACCAAGAGATACTGAAGTACCGCAGGAGCTGGTATACCAAGAGATACTAAAGTACTGCAAGAGCTGGTATACCAAGAGATACTGAAGTACCGCAGGAGCTGGTATACCAAGAGATACTGAAGTACCGCAGGAGCTGGTATACCAAGAGATACTGAAGTACCGCAGGAGCTGGTATACCAAGAGATACTGAAGTACCGCAAGAGCTGGTATACCCAGAGATACTAAAGTACCGCAAGAGCTGGTATACCAAGAGATACTAAAGTACCGCAAGAGCTGGTATACCAAGAGATACTGAAGTACCGCAGGAGCTGGTATACCAAGAGATACTGAAGTACCGCAAGAGCTGGTATACCAAGAGATACTGAAGTACCGCAGGAGCTGGTATACCAAGAGATACTGAAGTACCGCAGGAGCTGGTATACCAAGAGATACAGAAGTACCGCAGGAGCTGGTATACCAAGAGATACTGAAGTACCGCAAGAGCTGGTATACCAAGAGATACTGAAGTACCGCAAGAGCTGGTATACCAAGCGATACTGAAGTACCGCAGGAGCTGGTATACCAAGAGATACTGAAGTACCGCAGGAGCTGGTATACCAAGAGAGATACTAAAGTACCGCAAGAGCTGGTATACCAAGAGATACTGAAGTACCGCAAGAGCTGGTATACCAAGCGATACTGAAGTACCGCAGGAGCTGGTATACCAAGAGATACTGAAGTACCGCAGGAGCTGGTATACCAAGAGATACTAAAGTACCGCATGATTGAGTAGAGAACGTCTCGGACAAAGTTTTTGGAACATTCACGGTAACTGTAAGCTTTCATTGTAACTGTAAGCTTTCACTGTAATTGTAAGATTTCACGGCAATTGTAGGCTTTCGCATGACTGAGGGCAGCACACGTCTCCGACTGTAAGGGTGCAGTTGTGCTACACGTGGAGGAGCCTCGGACGAGTGACCTCGGTGTCCACAAGGAGAGAGAGAGAGAGAGAAAGAAAACGGGGGTTGGAGGAAGGGGAGACTGCAGGATAGGGGTGAGGAACTTAAGAGTAGGTGGTGGCGGATTCTGGAAGTGCGTGGACATTCTCTTGGTAGTGAGCCGGACCACAAAATAAAGAAGAGAGAGAGAGAGAAGAGTGGAGACGGTCAATCGGGCACACAGGAGTGAACTTACTACAACGTTTTCTTTTGATCTTGCTAGCGGAGTGCCTTGTACGGACTTGTGGAGGAAGAGAAAGCAGGCGGTTTAGTCTACCACTCATAACCCGTCTGAGTTAACACTGGACTCCTCTTTTATCTTTTTGTCATTAAAGTAATGTATCGTGAATGTTCTTTTAAGAATATAATTGGGGGAGGAGGGACAAACATCTGTCCAGAAAAGCAGAAATTAAAAGTATGGAAGACTGAGCGAGTCCTGAACACAATGCAAAAAGGGTAAGTCTTACACAATCCTGGGAGTGTATCAACTTTATCTAACACAACACAGGACTCTGCTCTCTCAGAGAAATAACTAGTAATGAAAACATAGGTCTAGTTGCCTACTTACTGCATCTTTGTCGATATATTCAAGGTTGATATCTGGCCCAAATATTTCACGAATGATGTTATCAATGACCTCGTCTTCTTTCTTAGTGAGAGCTTCACCCTCCAGTTTGAGCGGAAGCATCTGCAGCATGTGCTTATTGTCCAGCTAGGGAGGGTTACAAAAGCAGACTTTAACAATGGGTATTGGTAGGAGGCCATTGTTATTGCTCTACTCTCTGTTCCCGTACTAAGTCTCTTCCTGGCATGAGAAGGTTACTAGCTCTACGTCTGTTCCTGGCATCATAGTATGGCTTAGTTAAGTGCCTGTCTGGTCCATTGGCTCACACAGGGAGACACGTGAGTCCGTCTCATCATTCCATACATTTGAGGGATACTGTCACATGTGCTCAATGGAAGATGAAGGTGGAAAAAGCTGTGATGCTGAAAAAGTACAATAATATTGGTGCTGAGGTAAGAGAGAGATGGTGTGAGAGAGAGAGAGAGAGAGGGAGAGAGAGAGAGAGTAAGCGTGCCAGAGGAATCATAAGAGATGATGTTGAGCGGAGGTGCGGATATGAGAAACCAACTAATGATGAGGGAGCTACTGTAGGTGAGGGAGGCTGTGGCCATCACTTAGCAGGGAACACTGGGCCAACACCAACAACTCTGCCACACCAAGCGGTCGGGGATGGGGAGGGGGACACAGGGGATAGACAAAGAGGGAGATGGACTGGTAAAGGGGTAGCAGCGGGTATGGGGGTCCACTACTCACACACTCGCCACTAAAAGTTACAATAATGACCTCTGGGACGAGGGAGGAGGCCATGTTGCGCGACCTTGACCGCAGCTGCGACTCTTTGGTGGTGGGAGGCTTGCCGTTGAGCAGGTCGCCGTGAGAGGTGTAGGAAATGCGGGAGGTGTGGGATGTGTAGGAGTTGTGTCGGGAGCCCAGGTTTGTATACACCGGCACGATGATGGCGCCATTCTCCTCGCTCATGGGTGTAACCGCCGCGGAGTCGTCGGCGTAGGGCAGGTGCTCTTGGGCGTCCAGGTACGTGGACAGCACCAGCGGCTTCTTGTCACCAAAGCGCCGGCCATTTGTGGTCCGCCAGGTGAACTGATGGCTACCTCGGGAGCTTCTCCGTATGTTAAATGGGGAGCCTGGCAGACTAATGCTCGCCTGTAATGAAGAAGACGGCGGCGCTGTGAGGCCGGCGGGGGCGGAGGGAGGACCCCGCCGGCCCCATAACACCTGCTGTTGCTGGGGATATCACAACCTGTGGGCCCACAACAGTGATCTACCGCGCCTACGCCAACACCTGTGTACCTGCCACACTGGCCACTATTCACCGGGAACAATAATGGTGGGGAATTGGTCAAGTATCCGCACGGGTGGGGCCGCCCTCCAGCGTCCAGTGGGGGGTAGTGAGAGGCGCTCATCACGCGACTTCTGCATCTAAAATTGTCTACAACTGTGTTAAAAAATTAGAGAAGCAGTGATTTAAGCAGGTGCAGGAGCGTAGGCAGGTGCGGTACATGTAGTGTGTGGTGGTGTTGAGCAGGAGGGAGGGGTCCTGGGCCCCGCCCACACCCGCCCACACCCACATCAAGCTGAGACACCGCCATGGGCACAAGACAAGAGTGGCCAGAGAGAAGCATGTTGAAGACGCATCCACATAGATTATATAGAAAGAAAGATCAGTTATGTTTAGCACATTACACAAGACAGACAAACAGGAAAGTTGTCTACATCCAATATATGGATCCAGACAGGACTACATGTTAGTTGATGTTAAGTGAGCAAGAGGAGTGATGGGGATAGCGACCCCCTGTGGAGACGTCGCGCACCTAATGGACCACACAGTGAGCTACGGCTATACAAGTATACACACCCATTAACCAAATCCTATACCTCTACGTCTACACCCCTATACAACATTCTTGGCCCTACATTTCCCTGCACTATGCTATCGCACACTCTAAACCACATTCTACACTCAGCTACTTCCTGGCGGCTCAACATTCCTAATTATACTTCATCTAATGGACCAGTCTATACTAAATCTACTTTTAAAACTTTTTTTGGCAAAAAATATCATTAAAATGTTGCTTGCATACTGAAGGGGGTGGCACTCTACCACTACACTACTAGAGTGAGGCGCACACACCTCGCCCTACATGCCATACTGTGCCTCACCACACGCAACACACCGTCAGTCTTCTACTCTAACATAACCAGTATCCCAAGTCCAGCTCCGTCAGGAAGCACGTACTCTGTCCACATTACCAAACTGGTAGACAACCACTCTGAAACCCTTTACTGACAGTCACCAAGTCACCTCCTGGCTCGCCACACCGCCAATCATCACTCTGGATCACTAAGGTCACCATTTGAATCATCACTAGATAGGCAGTCCCTTTGAAGCATTAAAATGAGGGAGTAGAACTTCCCGGGTAGCCAGGAGAATGAGAGAGAACTGTCAGCAAAACCAGTTTGGTAAGTGGGTGTTGCAGGTAGGGTGGCAGAGCTGGCCAGGACACACGCCAGGATACAAGCCAGGACACACGCCAGGACACACGCCAAGACACAGGCCAGGACACACGCCAGACGCGCCTCGGGGCATGCCACTAACACTCATCATCTCGGAGTCTTCTGATCCAGTCAACAAAAATATCTCAAATTGACGTTTCTCCTTTGAGTGAAGGAGGACCAGGACCCAGAAGACTTCGATGCAGTAACAGCGTAAAATATAATGAGCTCAAACTGCACTAATTTTTATGGAGGGGGAGGGGGAGGGGGAGGGGGGAGGGGGAGGGGGCATAGACTAAAGTACACCACCAGGAAAAGTTGACGATAAAGTAAACTTAAATACCTTTAAAAGCTGAGGCATAGGAAGGGGGTGGGGGAGGGTGAACTACACGCATTGTAATCTTGCACAAAGTATCACAGGGCAGGAGCGGAATCACCACTGTACAACATTGACTAATAACACAACATGATTACAAACACTACTTGAGGGCACTGTTAGAAGAGATGTCACAATATAACATTTACTGGAACAGGAGAGATGAAAATGCATTACAGAAGAAGACATGAGGGAGGAGACATCCACCTGGCGGGAGGCATGCACGGCGCAGGCGCAGTAAGCCGCCTAACCTTCGTCAGGAGGTACAGGGGCGCGATACTTACCCCTCACCATCACCATATAGTCCAGTTACCCCTCACCATCACCACCATATAGTCCAGTTACCCCTCACCATCACCACCATATAGTCCAGTTACCCCTCACCATCACCACCATATAGTCCAGTTACCCCTCACCATCACTCACTAAGCTCTCTCATCTCATTTTTCTCTTGCAATGTATCTTTATCATTTATCAATTCTGATAGAAATTACCTACTTAAAATTATCTGCTAGATTAAGGACCTGCCCGAAACGCTGCGCGTACTAGTGGCTTTACAAGAGTGTAAATACTGTACTATCCAATGTATTCTCACAAACCCAATGTACCTTCTTGTATATATATAAATAAAATAAATAAAATAAAATCATCATATAGTCCAGTTACCCCTCAACTCTACTTGAAAACATTTAAAGCGACAAATGTTCGCCAGTTCTTTTTTGTTTATAATGTTAACAGATATAAGTGAGCTTACATTGCATTAGAAATGCAAAAAATAGTTTTCTCTTATTCTATTCCTATTTTAACTACTTTTCCGTTGTTCTAGTTCTATTTGTAACTACTTCTCCACACTTCTATTCCTAATGAATTAGTTTCCTCGTGTTCTATAAATATTTCAGCTGTATTCCATTTGTTCTATTTCTATTTAATGAACTTTTCCGTAGTTCTATTTTTATTTAACAAAATTTTCCGTGGTATTATTCCTATTTTAACTACTTTCCGTTCATATATTCCTATTTTCACTATTCTTCGTTCTTATATTCCTATATTAACTACTTTAGTTATACATCAGAGAGCATTTCGGAAACTAGAT
This sequence comes from Procambarus clarkii, assembly GCF_040958095.1. Lineage (NCBI taxonomy): Eukaryota > Metazoa > Arthropoda > Malacostraca > Decapoda > Cambaridae > Procambarus > Procambarus clarkii. The sequence goes on along the minus strand of NC_091216.1, from coordinate 14,784,509 downwards.
GACACCGTATAAACATGGTTTCTTTATTATAGAAAAGGTATACTGTACTGATCTGCAAGGCTTTAGCTGCAAAGTTGCAATAAGTCCCAAAAATAGTGTTGAGGCTGTTTGCCCGTAGGCCTTTTCAAGCAAGAGGTCCACGGGGATCCCTCCACCCCGCCTACCAAGAGGTCCACGGGGATCCCTCCACCCCGCCTACCAAGAGGTCCACGGGGATCCCTACACCCCGCCTACCAAGAGGTCCACGGGGAGCCCTACACCCCGCCTACCAAGAGGTCCACGGGGATCCCTACACCCCGCCTACCAAGAGGTCCACGGGGAGCCCTACACCCCGCCTACCAAGAGGTCCACGGGGATCCCTACACCCCGCCTACCAAGAGGTCCACGGGGATCCCTCCACCCCGCCTACCAAGAGGTCCACGGGGATCCCTATACCCCGCCTACCAAGAGGTCCACGGGGATCCCTCCACCCCGCCTACCAAGAGGTCCACGGGGAGCCCTACACCCCGCCTACCAAGAGGTCCACGGGGATCCCTCCACCCCGCCTACCAAGAGGTCCACGGGGATCCCTCCACCCCGCCTACCAAGAGGTCCACGGGGAGCCCTACACCCCGCCTACCAAGAGGTCCACGGGGATCCCTCCACCCCGCCTACCAAGAGGTCCACGGGGATCCCTACACCCCGCCTACCAAGAGGTGCACGGGGATCCCTACACCCCGCCTACCAAGAGGTCCACGGGGAGCCCTCCACCCCGCCTACCAAGAGGTGCACGGGGATCCCTACACCCCGCCTACCAAGAGGTCCACGGGGAGCCCTCCACCCCGCCTACCAAGAGGTCCACGGGGAGCCCTACACCCCGCCTACCAAGAGGTCCACGGGGAGCCCTACACCCCGCCTACCAAGAGGTCCACGGGGATCCCTCCACCCCGCCTACCAAGAGGTCCACGGGGATCCCTACACCCCGCCTACCAAGAGGTGCACGGGGATCCCTACACCCCGCCTACCAAGAGGTCCACGGGGAGCCCTACACCCCGCCTACCAAGAGGTCCACGGGGAGCCCTACACCCCGCCTACCAAGAGGTCCACGGGAAGCCCTACACCCCGCCTACCAAGAGGTCCACGGGGAGCCCTACACCCCGCCTACCAAGAGGTCCACGGGGAGCCCTCCACCCCGCCTACCAAGAGGTCCACGGGGAGCCCTACACCCCGCCTACCAAGAGGTCCACGGGGAGCCCTACACCCCGCCTACCAAGAGGTGCACGGGGATCCCTACACCCCGCCTACCAAGAGGTCCACGGGGAGCCCTACACCCCGCCTACCAAGAGGTCCACGGGGAGCCCTACACCCCGCCTACCAAGAGGTGCACGGGGATCCCTACACCCCGCCTACCAAGAGGTCCACGGGGAGCCCTACACCCCGCCTACCAAGAGGTCCACGGGGAGCCCTACACCCCGCCTACCAAGAGGTCCACGGGGAGCCCTACACCCCGCCTACCAAGAGGTCCACGGGGAGCCCTACACCCCGCCTACCAAGAGGTCCACGGGGAGCCCTACACCCCGCCTACCAAGAGGTCCACGGGGAGCCCTCCACCCCGCCTACCAAGAGGTCCACGGGGAGCCCTACACCCCGCCTACCAAGAGGTCCACGGGGAGCCCTACACCCCGCCTACCAAGAGGTCCACGGGGAGCCCTACACCCCGCCTACCAAGAGGTCCACGGGGAGCCCTCCACCCCGCCTACCAAGAGGTCCACGGGGAGCCCTCCACCCCGCCTACCAAGAGGTCCACGGGGAGCCCTCCACCCCGCCTACCAAGAGGTCCACGGGGAGCCCTCCACCCCGCCTACCAAGAGGTCCACGGGGAGCCCTACACCCCGCCTACCAAGAGGTCCACGGGGAGCCCTCCACCCCGCCTACCAAGAGGTCCACGGGGAGCCCTCCACCCCGCCTACCAAGAGGTCCACGGGGAGCCCTACACCCCGCCTACCAAGAGGTCCACGGGGAGCCCTACACCCCGCCTACCAAGAGGTCCACGGGGAGCCCTCCACCCCGCCTACCAAGAGGTCCACGGGGAGCCCTCCACCCCGCCTACCAAGAGGTCCACGGGGAGCCCTACACCCCGCCTACCAAGAGGTCCACGGGGAGCCCTACACCCCGCCTACCAAGAGGTCCACGGGGAGCCCTCCACCCCGCCTACCAAGAGGTCCACGGGGAGCCCTCCACCCCGCCTACCAAGAGGTCCACGGGGAGCCCTACACCCCGCCTACCAAGAGGTCCACGGGGAGCCCTACACCCCGCCTACCAAGAGGTCCACGGGGAGCCCTCCACCCCGCCTACCAAGAGGTCCACGGGAGCCCTACACCCCGCCTACCAAGAGGTCCACGGGGAGCCCTACACCCCGCCTACCAAGAGGTCCACGGGGAGCCCTCCACCCCGCCTACCAAGAGGTCCACGGGGAGCCCTACACCCCGCCTACCAAGAGGTCCACGGGGAGCCCTACACCCCGCCTACCAAGAGGTCCACGGGGAGCCCTACACCCCGCCTACCAAGAGGTCCACGGGGAGCCCTACACCCCGCCTACCAAGAGGTCCACGGGGAGCCCTCCACCCCGCCTACCAAGAGGTCCACGGGGAGCCCTACACCCCGCCTACCAAGAGGTCCACGGGGAGCCCTCCACCCCGCCTACCAAGAGGTCCACGGGGAGCCCTACACCCCGCCTACCAAGAGGTCCACGGGGAGCCCTACACCCCGCCTACCAAGAGGTCCACGGGGAGCCCTACACCCCGCCTACCAAGAGGTCCACGGGGAGCCCTACACCCCGCCTACCAAGAGGTCCACGGGGAGCCCTACACCCCGCCTACCAAGAGGTCCACGGGGAGCCCTCCACCCCGCCTACCAAGAGGTCCACGGGGAGCCCTACACCCCGCCTACCAAGAGGTCCACGGGGAGCCCTACACCCCGCCTACCAAGAGGTCCACGGGGAGCCCTCCACCCCGCCTACCAAGAGGTCCACGGGGAGCCCTCCACCCCGCCTGGTAAGCTGCACGACCTGACCGTAGCCTCTCTTCTATTTTACCGTTATTTTCTACACGAACGAAAAGCTGTTGACATGTAGCAGAGTCGGACTGGACTTACACCTAGAGGCACACACACACACCCGCCGACACACAAACACACGCCGACACACACCCACCCGCCGACACACACACACACCTGCACACACACACACCCGCAGACATACATATACCCTAGGATTGCCAGGAGAGGTTAACTTAGGTCTTATATTTGTGTGTCGGTTAAATAAAAAAATTGCTTCCGGTTTTTCCAAATTCCACACTAGAGAAGTAAAGAGTGTGGGGGAGCATCAGCACATGCTGGTGGTACCTCCCGCCCAACAGTTACTGCCAGTACTGCCATCCTGGTAGCTGTGCAACCTGTCCTCTTAAAAAGAACGTCGCTTTTGGCCGTTTGCCCGTATGGCCGAATTTGGACGTAATTTGAAAATGAAAAAAAATGAAAATAAATTTGAGATTTTTTTTTTCAACAACAGTAAGTTAAGGGTCCTCTGATAGGTTAGGTGGGCAGGAAATTCTCATAAAGTTTCAAAACGTTATGAAAAACGTTAATTTAAAGTGTCCTCTTATAACCTCTGCGCGTACGCCGGACGACTCAAACAGAAAACGGAACAGAACGTCACTTTTGTGAGTCGATTTCATTTCAAATTACGTCCAAATTTGGCCACAGCGCGCATACCAGCGAAAAGTGACGTTATTTTCAAGAGGACGGGTTGAGCTATGATACACAGACTGGCAGAGGGCACAACATTCTGGGGGGGTGGAGATGTGGCAGCTGTCACCAGTACAACATATTCACCCACACATCTGTAGGCTCAGGAAACAAGACCTTTAGGGAGGGGGGGGGGCTGATACATGTAGGTTTAAATACTGATTAATTTAAGAGTGGGCACATGTACCCTCTACGACAGATTGCTTAAGTAAATGACACATCTAAGAACAACCACACATGATACACGTCGACATGAGCCCTCAGGGAATAATGAATTATGCGGTGAATACTTAACTTTTTGAGAAATATATATATATATATATATATATATATATATATATATATATATATATATATATATATATATATAGGGGGTGAAAGGAGTGAGTTTCAAGACATTAGAGGGATGGCCGCCGCTATATGGGAGAGGTCAGTCAGTCTCCCTGGTATAGTGGACATCTCACACACGCTCCGGTGGTTCTGTGGTGCGCGCTAACGATGGGTCACGGGGTAATTACTATACCTGCATGGGGAGAGATCTACGCACTCACGAACGTACGCGCACACACACACGTGCTCACACACACATACAAAAACACACACACACACATACACAGTGACAGTTGAGAGGCGGGACCAAAGAGCCGAGGCTCAACCCCCGCAAGCACAACTAGGTGAGTACACACACACACACACACACACACACACACACACACACACACACACACACACACACACACACACACACACACACGCTCATAATTTCGCACTGTCGCAAAAGTATATCTGAAAAATATTATTGAAGCAATCGTATACAAATACACTTAACACACACCGTCTCTGAAAAAAATTTGATAACAAAAAATATATTATAATGTATAAATGATGTGATTAAATGGGTGAATGTGTCTCTTCAACACCCGTAGAGAGTATTCTGCTGTGAAACATCGTCACTCAAAGATGGTGAATCTTCACTCAAAATGTATGAGTGCATGAAAAAAACACGACAAAGGTTCGAGTACATAAGAAAAAAGATAGAAATGATAAAATGCCACTCAAAAAACTTTTCCAAAATCAGTAAAAAAAAAAAATCACTCATATGAAAATTTTACGCAAATTAACGAACATTTGACTCATATATATATATATATATATATATATATATATATATATATATATATATATATATATATATATATATATATATATATATATATATATATATATATATTTCTTGTTTAAGGGGAACATAGAGGTATGGGAACTCATAAAATACAGAATTTGAAATGTAAAAGTTCTGGAGAAGACTGTGGCACATATTGATCACGTCATATAAGCGTCTGTCTACACTACCAGAACCAAAACAAACGCAAACATGTCCATTTATGTTATAACCGTTTGATACGGGAAAACTGAAATGAACCTGGTTTGAGAGAGAGAGAGAGAGAGAGAGAGAGAGAGAGAGAGAGAGAGAGAGAGAGAGAGAGAGAGAGAGAGAGAGAGAGCAAGAGAGAGAGGGAGAGCTAGAGAGAGAGGGAGAGCAAGAGAGAGAGGGAGAGCAAGAGAGAGAGGGAGAGCAAGAGAGGGAGGGAGGGAGAGAGAGAGAGAGAGAGAGAGAGAGAGAGAGAGGAGAGAGAGAGAGAGAGAGAGAGAGAGAGAGAGAGAGAGAGAGAGAGAAAGCAAGAGAGAGCAAGAGATAGAGAGAGGGAGAGCTAGAGAGAGAGAGAGAGAGAGAGAGAGAGAGAGAGAGAGAGAGAGAGAGAGAGAGAGAGGAGGGAGGATATTGGAACACTTAACGTAAGAACAACAGGTAGGAACTAGCACTGTGGATACTCACGGTGCTGTGATGCCCAGGTCCTCCGCCTTGTCCCCTGCGTCTAGCCAACCAGCCGGTCAGTTAAGTAGCCACTAGCCAGCCACTAGCCAGCCACTAGCCGGCCAGCCAGCCAGCCAGCCAGCCAGCCAGCCAGCCAGCTAGCTAGCCACCCACTCCATTATAATCAGTACGGCTATGCCCTAGCTCAACACCCTGGATATAAACAACACTGTCACCACTTAATAGCAACCATCCAACACAATATTGTATTCGTCTTGTTTTCTTAATCACTTAAGCTTCCTTAATTGCCCGGGTTCAACAGTTTGTGTATTGGGGCTTTTGTTGACAAATGGTAATTATGGAACAGTATTGCCAAGAAGACATTCTCTTATTAACTCAAGACTTCTCAACCACATTGGCAAGGTTGGAATTGGGTGACCCTTGACGATGATAGTTGAAGATGGTGGTAGACGATGGTGGTTGACGATGGTGGTAGACGATTGTGGTTGACGATGGTGGTAGACGATGGTGGTTGATTGGCGAAGTTGGTGTTGAAGGTTGTAAGATTTGACCAATAACAGCTTATATCATAGGCAATACTTTACATAAACATACATGTTTACTATTGTTTGTCATACATGTATTGTATAACATACATTTTATATGGAGATTACATTATTAAATTAATACGTTCGTCCGCTTGACGTGTATATGTGGAGTGATGCAGTTGTATGTGTTCATGGTGTGGGTGTTGTGGTGTAGTGTGGGTGTTGTGGTGTAGTGTGGGTGTTGTGGTGTAGTGTGGGTGTTGTGGTGTAGTGTTGGTGTTGTGGTGTAGTGTTGGTGTTGTGGTAGAGTGTTGGTGTTGTGGTACAGTGTTGGTGGTGTGGGTGTTGTGGTAGTGTTGTTCATGGTGTGGATGTTGTGGTGTAGTGTTGGTGTTGTGGTAGAGTGTTGGTGTTGTGGTACAGTGTTGGTGGTGTGGGTGTTGTGGTAGTGTTGTTCATGGTGTGGATGTTGTGGTGTAGTGTTGGTGTTGTGGTGTAGTGTTGGTGTTGTGGTGTAGTGTTGGTGTTGTGGTGTAGTGTTGGTGTTGTGGTGTAGTGTTGGTGTTGTGGTAGAGTGTGGGTGTTGTGGTACAGTGTTTGTGGTGTGGGTGTTGTGGTAGTGTTGTTCATGGTGTGGGTGTTGTGGTAGTGTTGTTCATGGTGTGGGTGTTGTGGTAGTGTTGTTCATGGTGTGGGTGTTGTGGTAGTGTTGTTCATGGTGTGGGTGTTGTGGTAGTGTTGTTCATGGTGTGGGTGTTGTGGTAGTGTTGTTCATGGTGTGGGTGTTGTGGTAGTGTTGTTCATGGTGTGGGTGTTGTGGTACAGTGTTTGTGGTGTGGGTGTTGTGGTACAGTGTTTGTGGTGTGGGTGTTGTGGTAGTGTTGTTCATGGTGTGGGTGTTGTGGTAGTGTTGTTCATGGTGTGGGTGTTGTGGTAGTGTTGTTCATGGTGTGGGTGTTGTGGTAGTGTTGTTCATGGTGTGGGTGTTGTGGTAGTGTTGTTCATGGTGTGGGTGTTGTGGTAGTGTTGTTCATAGTGTGGGTGTTGTGGTACAGTGTTGGTGGTGTGGGTGTTGTGGTACAGTGTTCATGGTGTGGGTGTTGTGGTACAGTGTTCATGGTGTGGGTGTTGTGGTAGTGTTGTTCATGGTGTGGGTGTTGTGGTGTAGTGTTGGTGTTGTGGTAGACTGTGTGTTGTGGTAGTGTTGGTGGATTATGTGTTGTGGGTGTTGTGGTAGAGAGTGGGTGTTGTGGTACAGTGTTGGTGGGTTGGGTGTTGTGGTACAGTGTGGATGTTGTGGTACAGTGTTCATGGTGTGGGTGTTGTGGTACAGTGTTCATGGCGTGGGTGTTGTGGTAGTGTGTTCATGGTGTGGGTGTTGTGGTACAGTGTTGGTGGTGTGGGTGTTGTGGTACAGTGTTGGTGGTGTGGGTGTTGTGGTACAGTGTTGGTGGTGTGGGTGTTGAGGTACAGTGTTGGTGTTGTGGTACAGTGTGGGTGTTGTGGTACAGTGTGGGTGTTGTGGTACAGTGTTGGTGTTGTGGTACAGTGTGGGTGTTGTGGTACAGTGTTGGTGTTGTGGTACAGTGTGGGTGTTGTGGTACAGTGTTGGTGTTGTGGTACAGTGTGGGTGTTGTGGTACAGTGTGGGTGTTGTGGTACAGTGTGGGTGTTGTGGTACAGTGTGAGTGTTGTGGTACAGTGTGGGTGTTGTGGTACAGTGTGAGTGTTGTGGTACAGTGTTGGTGTTGTGGTACAGTGTGGGTGTTGTGGTACAGTGTTGGTGTTGTGGTACAGTGTGGGTGTTGTGGTACAGTGTGGGTGTTGTGGTACAGTGTGGGTGTTGTGGTACAGTGTGGGTGTTGTGGTACAGTGTGAGTGTTGTGGTACAGTGTGAGTGTTGTGGTACAGTGTGAGTGTTGTGGTACAGTGTGGGTGTTGTGGTACAGTGTGAGTGTTGTGGTACAGTGTGAGTGTTGTGGTACAGTGTGGGTGTTGTGGTACAGTGTTGGTGTTGTGGTACAGTGTGGGTGTTGTGGTACAGTGTGGGTGTTGTGGTACAGTGTTGGTGTTGTGGTACAGTGTGAGTGTTGTGGTACAGTGTGAGTGTTGTGGTACAGTGTGGTGTGTGTGGTACAGTGTGAGTGTTGTGGTACAGTGTGAGTGTTGTGGTTACACAGTGTGGGTGTTTGTGGTACAGTGTTTGGTGTTGTGGTACAGTGTGAGTGTTGTGGTTACAGTGTGGTGTTGTGGTACAGTGTGGGTGTTGGGGTACAGTGTGGGTGTTGTGGTACAGTGTTGTGTTTGTGGTACAGTGTGATGAGTGTTGTGGTACAGTGTTGGTGGGTGTTGTGGTACAGTGTTGAGTGGTTGTGGTACAGTGGTGAGTGTTGTGGTACAGTGTGGGTGTTGTGGTACAGTGTTGTTGTTGTGGTACAGTGTGGGTGTTGTGGTACAGAGTGTGAGTGTTGGGTACAGTGTGAGTGTTTGTGGTACAGTGTTGGTGTTGTGGTACAGTGTGTGTTGTGGTACAGTGTTGGTGTTGTGGTACAGTGTGAGTGTTGTGGTACAGTGTGGGTGTTGTGGTACAGTGTGGGTGTTGTGGTACAGTGTTGGTGGGTGTTGTGGTACAGTGTGGGTGTTGTGGTACAGTGTTGGTGGGTGTTGTGGTACAGTGTGGGTGTTGTGGTACAGTGTTGGTGTTGTGGTACAGTGTTGGTGTTGTGGTACAGTGTGAGTGTTGTGGTACAGTGTGAGTGTTGTGGTACAGTGTTGGTGGGTGTTGTGGTACAGTGTTGGTGGGTGTTGTGGTACAGTGTTGGTGTTGTGGTACAGTGTGAGTGTTGTGGTACAGTGTTGGTGTTGTGGTACAGTGTTGGTGTTGTGGTACAGTGTGGGTGTTTGTGGTACAGTGTGGGTGTTGTGGTACAGTGTGGTGTTGTGGTACAGTGTGGGTGTTGTGGTACAGTGTGGGTGTTGTGGTACAGTGTTGGTGTTGTGGTACAGTGTGGTGTTGTGGTACAGTGTGGGTGTTGTGGTACAGTGTGAGTGTTGTGGTACAGTGTGGGTGTTGTGGTACAGTGTGGGGTTGTGGTACAGTGTGGTGTTGTGGTACAGTGTTGGTGTTGTGGTACAGTGTGGGTGTTGTGGTACAGTGTGGTGTTGTGGTACAGTGTGGGTGTTGTGGTACAGTGTGGGTGTTGTGGTACAGTGTTGGTGTTGTGGTACAGTGTGGGTGTTGTGGTACAGTGTGGGTGTTGTGGTACAGTGTGAGTGTTGTGGTACAGTGTTGGTGGGTGTTGTGGTACAGTGTTGGTGGGTGTTGTGGTACAGTGTTGGTGTTGTGGTACAGTGTGAGTGTTGTGGTACAGTGTTGGTGTTGTGGTACAGTGTTGGTGTTGTGGTACAGTGTTGGTGGGTGTTGTGGTACAGTGTGGGTGTTGTGGTACAGTGTGGGTGTTGTGGTACAGTGTGGGTGTTGTGGTACAGTGTGAGTGTTGTGGTACAGTGTGGGTGTTGTGGTACAGTGTGGGTGTTGTGGTACAGTGTTGGTGTTGTGGTACAGTGTTGGTGTTGTGGTACAGTGTGAGGTGTTGTGGGTACAGTGGTGGGTGTTGTGGTAAAGTGTGGGTGGTTGTGGTACAGTGGTGGGTGGGTGTTGTAGGTTACAGTGTGGGTGTTGTGGGTACAGTGTGGGATGTTGTGGTACAGTGTTGGGTGTTGTGAGTACAGTGTGGGGTGGGTGTTGTGGTACAGTGTTGGGGGGTTGTTGTTGGTAACAGTGTGTGGTGTTGTGGTACAAGTGTGAGTGTTGTGAGGTACAGTGTGGGGTGTGTGTGGTACAGTGTTGGGTGTTTGTGGTAACAGTTGGTGGGTGTTAGTGGGTACAGTTGGTGGGTGTTGTGGTTACAGTGTGGGTGTTGTGGTTACACAGTGGTAGGGTGTATTTGTGGGTACAGGTGTGGTGTTGTTGGTAGCAGTGGTGGGTGTTGTGGTACAGAGTGATGGGTGGTGTGGTACAGTGTTGGTGTTGTGGTACAGTGTGGGGGGTTGTTGTGGTACAAGTGTGGGTGTTGTGGTAGACAGGTGTTGGTGTTGTGGTACAGTGTTGGTGTTGTGGTACAGTGTGGGTGTTGTGGTACAGTGTTGGTGTTGTGGTACAGTGTTGGTGTTGTGGTACAGTGTGAGTGTTGTGGTACAGTGTGGGTGTTGTTGTACAGTGTGAGTGTTGTTGTACAGTGTTGGTGTTGTGGTACAGTGTGGTGTTGTGGTACAAGTGGGGTGTTGTGGTACAGTGTGGGTGTTGTGGTACAGTGTTGGTGGGTGTTGTGGTACAGTGTGGGTGTTGTGGTACAGTGTGGGTGTTGTGGTACAGTGTTGGTGGGTGTTGTGGTACAGTGTTGGTGTTGTGGTACAGTGTGGGTGTTGTGGTACAGTGTGGGTGTTGTTGTACAGTGTGAGTGTTGTGGTACAGTGTGGGTGTTGTGGTACAGTGTTGGTGTTGTGGTACAGTGTTGGTGTTGTGGTACAGTGTGGGTGTTGTGGTACAGTGTGGGTGTTGTGGTACAGTGTGGGTGTTGTGGTACAGTGTTGGTGTTGTGGTACAGTGTGGGTGTTGTGGTACAGTGTTGGTGTTGTGGTACAGTGTTGGTGTTGTGGTACAGTGTGGGTGTTGTGGTACAGTGTGGGTGTTGTGGTACAGTGTTGGTGGGTGTTGTGGTACAGTGTGGGTGTTGTGGTACAGTGTGGGTGTTGTGGTACAGTGTTGGTGGGTGTTGTGGTACAGTGTTGGTGTTGTGGTACAGTGTTGGTGTTGTGGTACAGTGTGGGTGTTGTGGTACAGTGTGGGTGTTGTGGTACAGTGTGAGTGTTGTTGTACAGTGTGGGTGTTGTGGTACAGTGTGGGTGTTGTGGTACAGTGTTGGTGTTGTGGTACAGTGTGGGTGTTGTGGTACAGTGTGGGTGTTGTGGTACAGTGTTGGTGTTGTGGTACAGTGTGGGTGTCGTGGTACAGTGTGAGTGTTGTGGTACAGTGTGGGTGTTGTGGTACAGTGTGGGTGTTGTGGTACAGTGTGGGTGTTGTGGTACAGTGTGGGTGTTGTGGTACAGTGTTGGGTGTGTTGTGGTACAAGTTTGAGTGTTGTGGTACAGTGTGGGTGTTGTGGTACAGTGTGGGGTGTTGTGGTACAAGTGTGGGTGTTGAGGTACAGTGTGAGGTGTTGTGGTACAGTGTTGGGTGTTGTGGTACAGGTGGTGGGTTGGGGTGTTTGTGGTACCGTGTTGGTGGGTGTTGTTGGTACAGTGTGGGTGTTGTTGTACAGTGTGGGTGTTGTGGTACAGTGTGGGTGTTGTGGTACAGTGTGGGTGTTGTGGTACAGTGTGGGTGTTGTTGTACAGTGTGGTGTTGTGGTACAGTGTGGGTGTTGTGGTACAGTGTGGGTGTTTGTGGTACAGTGTGGGTGTTTGTTGTACAGTGTGGGTGTTGTGGTACAGTGTGGGTGTTGTGGTACAGTGTGGGTGGGTGTTGTGGTACAGTGTGGGTGTTGTGGTACAGTGTGGGTGTTGTGGTACAGTGTGGGTGTTGTGGTACAGTGTGGGTGGGTGTTGTGGTACAGTGTTGGTGGGTGTTGTGGTACAGTGTTGGTGTTGTGGTACAGTGTGGGTGTTGAGGTACAGTGTGGGTGTTGTGGTACAGTGTGGGTGTTGTGGTACAGTGTGGGTGTTGTGGTACAGTGTTGGTGGGTGTTGTGGTACAGTGTGGGTGTTGTGGTACAGTGTGGGTGTTGTGGTACAGTGTGGGTGTTGTGGTACAGTGTGGGTGTTGTGGTACAGTGTGGGTGTTGTGGTACAGTGTTGGTGTTGTGGTACAGTGTGGGTGTTGTTGTACAGTGTGGGTGTTGTGGTACAGTGTTGGTGTTGTGGTACAGTGTTGGTGGGTGTTGTGGTACAGTGTGGGTGTTGTGGTACAGTGTGGGTGTTGTGGTACAGTGTTGGTGGGTGTTGTGGTACAGTGTGGGTGTTGTGGTACAGTGTTGGTGTTGTTGTACAGTGTGGGTGTTGTGGTACAGTGTGGGTGTTGTGGTACAGTGTGGGTGTTGTGGTACAGTGTGGGTGTTGTGGTACAGTGTGGGTGTTGTGGTACAGTGTGGGTGTTGTGGTACAGTGTGGGTGTTGTTTGTACAGTGTGGGTGTTGTGGTACAGTGTGGGTGTTGTTGTACAGTGTGGGTGTGTGGTACAGTGTGGGTGTTGTGGTACAGTGTTGGTGTTGTGGTACAGTGTGGGTGTTGTTGTACAGTGTGGGTGTTGGTACAGTGTGGGTGTTGTGGTAAACAGTGTGGGTGTTGTGGTACAGTGGTGGGTGTTGTGGTACAGTGTGGGTGGTGTGGTGTTGTGGTACAGTGTGAGTTGTTGTGGTACAGTGTTGGTGTTGTGGTACAGTGTTGGTGGTGTGGGTGTTTGTGGTAGTGTTGTTCATGGTGTGGATGTTGTGGTGTAGTGTTGGTGTTGGTGGTGTAGTGTTTGGTGTTGTGGTGTAGTGTTGGTGTTGTGGGTGTAGTGTTGGTGTTGTGGTGTAGTGTTGGTGTTGTGGTAGAGGTGTGGGTGGTTGTGGTACAGTGGTTGTGGTGTGGGTGTTGTGGTAGTGTTGTTCATGGTGTGGGTGTTGTGGTAGTGTTGTTCATGGTGTGGGTGTTGTGGTAGTTGTTGTTCATGGGTGGGGTGTTGTGGTAGTGTTGTTCATGGTGTGGGGTGTTTGTGGTTGTGTTGTTCATGGTGTGGGTGTTGTGGTAGTGTTGTTCATGGTGTGGGTGTTGTGGTAGTGTTGTTCATGGTGTGGGTGTTGTGGTACAGTGTTTTGTGGTGTGGGTGTTGTGGTACAGTGTTTGTGGTGGTGGGTGTTGTGGTAGTGTTGTTCATGGTGTGGGTGTTGTGGTAGTGTTGTTCATGGTGTGGGTGTTGTGGTAGTGTTGTTCATGGTGTGGGTGTTGTGGTAGTGTTGTTCATGGTGTGGGTGTTGTGGTAGTGTTGTTTCATGGTGTGGGTGTTGTGGTAGTGTTGTTCATAGTGTGGTGTTGTGGTACAGTGTTGTATGGTGTGGGTGTTGTGGTACAGTGTTCATGGTGTGGGTGTTGTGGTACAGTGTTCATGGTGTGGGTGTTGTGGTAGTGTTGTTCATGGTGTGGGTGTTGTGGTGTAGTGTTGTGTTTGTGGTAGACTGTGTGTTGTGGTAGTGTTGGTGGATTATGTGTTGTGGGTGTTGTGGTAGAGAGTGGGTGTTGTGGTACAGTGTTGGTGGGTTGGGTGTTGTGGTACAGTGTGGATGTTGTGGTACAGTGTTCATGGTGTGGGTGTTGTGGTACAGTGTTCATGGCGTGGGTGTTGTGGTAGTGTGTTCATGGTGTGGGTGTTGTGGTACAGTGTTGGTGGTGTGGGTGTTGTGGTACAGTGTTGGTGGTGTGGGTGTTGTGGTACAGTGTTGGTGGTGTGGGTGTTGAGGTACAGTGTTGGTGTTGTGGTACAGTGTGGGTGTTGTGGTACAGTGTGGGTGTTGTGGTACAGTGTTGGTGTTGTGGTACAGTGTGGGTGTTGTGGTACAGTGTTGGTGTTGTGGTACAGTGTGGGTGTTGTGGTACAGTGTTGGTGTTGTGGTACAGTGTGGGTGTTGTGGTACAGTGTGGGTGTTGTGGTACAGTGGGGTGTTGTGTACAGTGTGAGTGTTGTGGTACAGTGTGGGTGTTGTGGTACAGTGTGAGTGTTGTGGTACAGTGTTGGTGTTGTGGTACAGTGTGGGTGTTGTGGTACAGTGTTGGTGTTGTGGTACAGTGTGGGTGTTGTGGTACAGTGTGGGTGTTGTGGTACAGTGTGGGTGTTGTGGTACAGTGTGGGTGTTGTGGTACAGTGTGAGTGTTTGTGGTACAGTGTGAGTGTTGTGGTACAGTGTGAGTGTTGTGGTACAGTGTTGGGTGTTGTGGTACAGTGTGAGTGTTGTGGTACAGTGTGAGTGTGTTGTGTACAGTGTGGGTGTTGTGGTACCAGTGTTGGTGTTGTGGTACAGTGTGTGGTGTTGTGGTACAGTGTGGGTGTTGTGGTACAGTGTGGGTGTTGTGGTACAGTGTTGGTGTTGTGGTACAGTGTGAGTGTTGTGGTACAGTGTGGGTGTTGTGGTACAGTGTGAGTGTTGTGGTACAGTGTTGAGTGTTGTGGTACAGTGTGGTGTTGTGGTACAGTGTTGGTGTTGTGGTACAGTGTGAGTGTTGTGGTACAGTGTTGAGTGTTGTGGTACAGTGTGGTGTTGTGGTACAGTGTTGGTGTTGTGGTACAGTGTTGGTGTTGTGGTAACAGTGTGAGTGTTGTGGTACAGTGTGGTGTTGGTACAGTGTTGGTGGGTGTTGTGGTACAGTGTGGAGTGTTGTGGTACAGTGTGGGAGTGTTGTGGTACAGTGTGGGTGTTGTGGTACAGTGTTGGTGTTGTGGTACAGTGTGAGGTGTTGTGGTACAGTGTGGGTGTTGTGGTACAGTGGTGAGTGTTGTGGTACAGTGTTGGTGTTGTGGTACAGTGTGGGTGTTGTGGTACAGTGTGGGTGTTGTGGTACAGTGTGAGTGTTGTGGTACAGTGTGGGTGTTGTGGTACAGTGTGGGTGTTGTGGTACAGTGTGGTGGTGTTGTGGTACAGTGTGGGTGTTGTGGTACAGTGTTGGTGGGTGTTGTGGTACAGTGTGGGTGTTGTGGTACAGTGTGGGTGTTGTGGTACAGTGTTGGGTGTTGTGGTACAGTGGTGGTGTTGTGGTACCGTGTGGGTGTTGTGGTACAGTGTGGTGTTTGTTGTTACAGGTGTTGAGTGTTGTGGTAGCAGTGGTGGGTGTTGTGGTACAGTGTTGGTGTTGTGGGTAGCCGTGTTGGGTGTTGTGGTACAGTGGTGGGTGTTTTGTGTACAGTGGTTGTGTGTTGTGGTACAGTGTGGGTGTTGTGGTACACGTGTTCGTGTGTGGTACAGTGTGGTGTTGTGGTACAGTGCTTGGGTGTTGTGTGGTACTAGTGTTTGGGGTTTGTGGTACAGTGTTGGGTGTTGTGGTACAGTGTTGGGTGTTTGTGGTACAGTGTTTGGGGGTTGTGGTACAGTGTGGGTTGTTTGTGGTACAGTGTTGGTGTTGTGGTACAGTGTGGGTGTTGTGGTACAGTGTTGGTGTTGTGTGGTACAGTGTGGGTGTTGTGGTACAGTGTGGGTGTTGTGGTACAGTGTGGGTGTTGTGGTACAGTGTGGGTGTTGTGGTACAGTGTTGGTGTTGTGGTACAGTGTGGGTGTTGTGGTACAGTGTGGGTGTTGTGGTACAGTGTGAGTGTTGTGGTACAGTGTTGGTGGGTGTTGTGGTACAGTGTTGGTGGGTGTTGTGGTACAGTGTTGGTGTTGTGGTACAGTGTGAGTGTTGTGGTACAGTGTTGGTGTTGTGGTACAGTGTTGGTGTTGTGGTACAGTGTTGGTGGGTGTTGTGGTACAGTGTGGGTGTTGTGGTACAGTGTGGGTGTTGTGGTACAGTGTGGGTGTTGTGGTACAGTGTGAGGTGTTGTGGTACAGTGTGGGTGTTGTGGTACAGTGTTGGTGTTGTGGTACAGTGTGGGTGTTGTGGTACAGTGTTGGTGTTGTGGTACAGTGTGAGTGTTGTGGTACAGTGTGGGTGTTGTGGTACAGTGTGGGTGTTGTGGTACAGTGTGGGTGTTGTGGTACAGTGTGGGTGTTGTGGTACAGTGTTGGTGTTGTGGTACAGTGTTGGTGTTGTGGTACAGTGTTGGTGGGTGTTGTGGTACAGTGTTGGTGGGTGTTGTGGTACAGTGTTGGTGTTGTGGTACAGTGTTGGTGTTGTGGTACAGTGTTGGTGTTGTGGTACAGTGTTGGTGTTGTGGTACAGTGTTGGTGTTGTGGTACAGTGTTGGTGTTGTGGTACAGTGTGAGTGTTGTGGTACAGTGTTGGTGGGTGTTGTGGTACAGTGTTGGTGGGTGTTGTGGTACAGTGTGGGTGTTGTGGTACAGTGTTGGTGGGTGTTGTGGTACAGTGTGGGTGTTGTGGTACAGTGTGGGTGTTGTGGTACAGTGTTGGTGTTGTGGTACAGTGTGGGTGTTGTGGTACAGTGTTGGTGTTGTGGTACAGTGTTGGTGTTGTGGTACAGTGTGAGTGTTGTGGTACAGTGTGGGTGTTGTTGTACAGTGTGAGTGTTGTTGTACAGTGTTGGTGTTGTGGTACAGTGTTGGTGTTGTGGTACAGTGTGGGTGTTGTGGTACAGTGTGGGTGTTGTGGTACAGTGTTGGTGGGTGTTGTGGTACAGTGTGGGTGTTGTGGTACAGTGTGGGTGTTGTGGTACAGTGTTGGTGGGTGTTGTGGTACAGTGTTGGTGTTGTGGTACAGTGTGGGTGTTGTGGTACAGTGTGGGTGTTGTTGTACAGTGTGAGTGTTGTGGTACAGTGTGGGTGTTGTGGTACAGTGTTGGTGTTGTGGTACAGTGTTGGTGTTGTGGTACAGTGTGGGTGTTGTGGTACAGTGTGGGTGTTGTGGTACAGTGTGGGTGTTGTGGTACAGTGTTGGTGTTGTGGTACAGTGTGGGTGTTGTGGTACAGTGTTGGTGTTGTGGTACAGTGTTGGTGTTGTGGTACAGTGTGGGTGTTGTGGTACAGTGTGGGTGTTGTGGTACAGTGTTGGTGGGTGTTGTGGTACAGTGTGGGTGTTGTGGTACAGTGTGGGTGTTGTGGTACAGTGTTGGTGGGTGTTGTGGTACAGTGTTGGTGTTGTGGTACAGTGTTGGTGTTGTGGTACAGTGTGGGTGTTGTGGTACAGTGTGGGTGTTGTGGTACAGTGTGAGTGTTGTTGTACAGTGTGGGTGTTGTGGTACAGTGTGGGTGTTGTGGTACAGTGTTGGTGTTGTGGTACAGTGTGGGTGTTGTGGTACAGTGTGGGTGTTGTGGTACAGTGTTGGTGTTGTGGTACAGTGTGGGTGTTGTGGTACAGTGTGAGTGTTGTGGTACAGTGTGGGTGTTGTGGTACAGTGTGGGTGTTGTGGTACAGTGTGGGTGTTGTGGTACAGTGTGGGTGTTGTGGTACAGTGTTGGTGTTGTGGTACAGTGTGAGTGTTGTGGTACAGTGTGGGTGTTGTGGTACAGTGTGGGTGTTGTGGTACAGTGTGGGTGTTGAGGTACAGTGTGGGTGTTGTGGTACAGTGTGGGTGTTGTGGTACAGTGTGGGTGGGTGTTGTGGTACAGTGTTGGTGGGTGTTGTGGTACAGTGTGGGTGTTGTTGTACAGTGTGGGTGTTGTGGTACAGTGTGGGTGTTGTGGTACAGTGTGGGTGTTGTGGTACAGTGTGGGTGTTGTTGTACAGTGTGGGTGTTGTTGTACAGTGTGGGTGTTGTGGTACAGTGTGGGTGTTGTGGTACAGTGTGGGTGTTGTGGTACAGTGTGGGTGTTGTTGTACAGTGTGGGTGTTGTGGTACAGTGTGGGTGTTGTGGTACAGTGTGGGTGGGTGTTGTGGTACAGTGTGGGTGTTGTGGTACAGTGTGGGTGTTGTGGTACAGTGTGGGTGTTGTGGTACAGTGTGGTTGGGTGTTGTGGTACAGTGTTGGTGGGTGTTGTGGTACAGTGTTGGTGTTGTGGTACAGTGTGGGTGTTGAGGTACAGTGTGGGTGTTGTGGTACAGTGTGGGTGTTGTGGTACAGTGTGGGTGTTGTGGTACAGTGTTGGTGGGTGTTGTGGTACAGTGTGGGTGTTGTGGTACAGTGTGGGTGTTGTGGTACAGTGTGGGTGTTGTGGTACAGTGTGGGTGTTGTGGTACAGTGTGGGTGTTGTGGTACAGTGTTGGTGTTGTGGTACAGTGTGGGTGTTGTTGTACAGTGTGGGTGTTGTGGTACAGTGTTGGTGTTGTGGTACAGTGTTGGTGGGTGTTGTGGTACAGTGTGGGTGTTGTGGTACAGTGTGGGTGTTGTGGTACAGTGTTGGTGGGTGTTGTGGTACAGTGTGGGTGTTGTGGTACAGTGTTGGTGTTGTTGTACAGTGTGGGTGTTGTGGTACAGTGTGGGTGTTGTGGTACAGTGTGGGTGTTGTGGTACAGTGTGGGTGTTGTGGTACAGTGTGGGTGTTGTGGTACAGTGTGGGTGTTGTGGTACAGTGTGGGTGTTGTTGTACAGTGTGGGTGTTGTGGTACAGTGTGGGTGTTGTTGTACAGTGTGGGTGTTGTGGTACAGTGTGGGTGTTGTGGTACAGTGTTGGTGTTGTGGTACAGTGTGGGTGTTGTTGTACAGTGTGGGTGTTGTGGTACAGTGTGGGTGTTGTGGTACAGTGTGGGTGTTGTGGTACAGTGTGGGTGTTGTGGTACAGTGTGGGTGGTGTGGGTGTTGTGGTACAGTGTGAGTGTTGTGGTACAGTGTTGGTGTTGTGGTACAGTGTTGGTGTTGTGGTACAGTGTGGGTGTTGTGGTACAGTGTGGGTGTTGTGGTACAGTGTGGGTGTTGTGGTACAGTGTGGGTGTTGTGGTACAGTGTGGGTGTTGTGGTACAGTGTGAGTGTTGTGGTACAGTGTTGGTGTTGTGGTACAGTGTGAGTGTTGTGGTACAGTGTGGGTGTTGTGGTACAGTGTGAGTGTTGTGGTACAGTGTTGGTGTTGTGGTACAGTGTTGGTGTTGTGGTACAGTGTTGGTGTTGTGGTACAGTGTGAGTGTTGTGGTACAGTGTTGGTGTTGTGGTACAGTGTTGGTGTTGTGGTACAGTGTTGGTGTTGTGGTACAGTGTTGGTGTTGTGGTACAGTGTGAGTGTTGTGGTACAGTGTGGGTGTTGAGGTACAGTGTGGGTGTTGTGGTACAGTGTGAGTGTTGTGGTACAGTGTGGGTGTTGTGGTACAGTGTTGGTGTTGTGGTACAGTGTTGGTGTTGTGGTACAGTGTGAGTGTTGTGGTACAGTGTGGGTGTTGTGGTACAGTGTGGGTGTTGTGGTACAGTGTTGGTGTTGTGGTACAGTGTGGGTGTTGTGGTACAGTGTGGGTGTTGTGGTACAGTGTGGTGTTGTGGTACAGTGTGGGTGTTGTGGTACAGTGTGGGTGTTGTGGTACAGTGTGGGTGTTGTGGTACAGTGTTGGTGTTGTGGTACAGTGTGGGTGTTGTGGTACAGTGTGGGTGTTGTGGTACAGTGTGGGTGTTGTGGTACAGTGTGGGTGTTGTGGTACAGTGTGGGTGTTGTGTACAGTGTTGTTGTGTGGTACAGTGTGGGTGTTGTGGTACAGTGTGGTGTTGTGGTACAGTGTGGGTGTTGTGGTACAGTGTGGGTGTTGTGGTACAGTGTGGGTGTTGTGGTACAGTGTGGGTGGGTGTTGTGGTACAGTGTGGGTGTTGTGGTACAGTGTGGTGTTGTGGTACAGTGTGGGTGTTGTGGTACAGTGTGGGGTGTTGTGGTACAGTGTTGGTGGGTGTTGTGGTACAGTGTTGGTGGGTGTTGTGGTACAGTGTGGGTGTTGTGGTACAGTGTGGGTGTTGTGGTACAGTGTGGGTGTTGTGGTACAGTGTGGGTGTTGTGGTACAGTGTTGGTGGGTGTTGTGGTACAGTGTGGGTGTTGTGTACAGTGTGGGTGTTGTGGTACAGTGTGGGTGTTGTGGTACAGTGTGGTGTTGTGGTACAGTGTGGGTGTTGTGGTACAGTGTTGGTGTTGTGGTACAGTGTGGGTGTTGTGGTACAGTGTTGGTGTTGTGGTACAGTGTGGGTGTTGTGGTACAGTGTGGGTGTTGTGGTACAGTGTGGGTGTTGTGGTACAGTGTTGGTGTTGTGGTACAGTGTGGGTGTTGTGGTACAGTGTGGGTGTTGTGGTACAGTGTGGGTGTTGTGGTACAGTGTGGGTGTTGTGGTACAGTGTTGGTGTTGTGGTACAGTGTGGGTGTTGTGGTACAGTGTGGGTGTTGTGGTACAGTGTGAGTGTTGTGGTACAGTGTTGGTGGGTGTTGTGGTACAGTGTGGTGGGTGTTGTGGTACAGTGTTGGTGTTGTGGTACAGTGTGGTGTTGTGGTACAGTGTTGGTGTTGTGGTACAGTGTTGGTGTTGTGGTACAGTGTGGGTGTTGTGGTACAGTGTGGGTGTTGTGGTACAGAGTGGGTGTTGTGGTACAGTGTGGGTGTTGTGGTACAGTGTGGGTGTTGTGGTACAGTGTGAGTGTTGTGGTACAGTGTGGGTGTTGTGGTACAGTGTTGGTGTTGTGGTACAGTGTGGGTGTTGTGGTACAGTGTGGGTGTTGTGGTACAGTGTGGGTGTTGTGGTACAGTGTGGGTGTTGTGGTACAGTGTGGGGTGTTGTGGTACAGTGTGGGTGTTGTGGTACAGTGTGGGTGTTGTGGTACAGTGTGGGTGTTGTGGTACAGTGTGGTTGTTGTGGTACAGTGTGAGTGTTGTGGGTACAGTGTGGGTGGGTGGTTGTGGTACAGTGTGGGTGTTGTGGTACAGTGTGGGTGGGGGTTGTGGGTACAGTGTGGTGTTGTGTACAGTGTTGGTGTTGTGGTACAGTGTGAGTGTTTGGGTCAGTTGTGGGTGTTGGGTACAGTGTGGTGTTGTGGTACAGTGTGGTGGTGTTGTGGTACAGTGTGGGTGTTGTGGTACAGTGTGGGGTGTTGTGGTACAGTGTGGGTGTTGTGGTACAGTGTGGGTGTTGTGGTACAGTGTGGGTGTTGTGGGTACAGTGTGAGTGTTGTGGTACAGTGTGGGGGTGTGTGGTCACGTGTTGGTGTTGGTGTGGTACAGTGTGGTGTTGTGGTACAGTGTGGTGTTGTGGTACAGTGTGGTGTTGTGGTACAGTGTGGGTGTTGTGGTACAGTGTGGGGTGTTGTGGTACAGTGTGGTGTTTGGTACAGTGTGGTGTTGTGGTACAGTGTGGGTGTTGTGGTACAGTGTTGGTGTTGTGGTACAGTGTGGTGTTGTGGTACAGTGTGGGTGTTGTGGTACAGTGTTGGTGTTGTGGTACAGTGTTGGTGTTGTGGTACAGTGTGAGTGTTGTGGTACAGTGTGGGTGTTGTTGTACAGTGTGAGTGTTGTGTACAGTGTTGGTGTTGTGGTACAGTGGGTGTTGTGGTACAGTGTGGGTGTTGTGGTACAGTGTGGGTGTTGTGGTACAGTGTGTGGGTGTTGTGGTACAGTGTGGGTGTTGTGGTACAGTGTGGGTGTTGTGGTACAGTGTTGGTGGGTGTTGTGGTACAGTGTTGGTGTTGTGGTACAGTGTGGGTGTTGTGGTACAGTGTGGGTGTTGTGTACAGTGTGAGTGTTGTGGTACAGTGTGGGTGTTGTGGTACAGTGTTGGTGTTGTGGTACAGTGTTGGTGTTGTGGTACAGTGTGGGTGTTGTGGTACAGTGTGGGTGTTGTGGTACAGTGTGGGTGTTGTGGTACAGTGTTGGTGTTGTGGTACAGTGTGGGTGTTGTGGTAACAGTGTGGTGTTGTGGTAACAGTGTGGGTGTTGTGTACAGTGTGGGGTGTTGTGGTACAGTTGGTGGGTGTTGTGGTACAGTGTTGGTGGTGTTGTGGTACAGTGTGGGTGTTGTGGTACAGTGTGGGTGTTGTGGTACAGTGTTGGTGTTGTGGTACAGTGTGGTGTTGTGGTACAGTGTGGGTGTTGTGGTACAGTGTTGGTGGGTGTTTGTGGTACAGAGTGTGGGTGTTGTGGTACAGTGTGGGTGTTGTGGTACAGTGGTGGGTGTTGTGGTACAGTGTGAGTGTTGTGGTACAGTGTGGGTGTTTGTGGTACAGTGTTAGGTGGGTGTTGTGGTACAGTGTGGGTGTTGTGGTACAGTGTTGGGTGTTGTGGTACAGTGTTGGTGTTTGTGGTACAGTGTGGGTGTTGTGGTACAGTGTGGGTGTTTGTGGTACAGTGTGGGATGGTTGTGGTACAGTGTGGGTGTGTGGTAAGTGTGGGTGTTGTGGTACAGTGTGGGTGTTGTGGTACAGTGTGAGTGTTGTGGTACAGTGTTGGGTGTTGTGGGTACAGTGTGGGTGTTGTGGTAGCAGTGTGGGTGTTGTGGTACAGTGTTGGTGTTGTGGTACAGTGTTGGTGTTGAGGTACAGTGTGGGTGTTGTGGTACAGTGTGGGTGTTGTGGTACAGTGTGGGTGGGTGTTGTGGTACAGTGTTGGTGGGTGTTGTGGTACAGTGTGGGTGTTGTTGTACAGTGTGGGTGTTGTGGTACAGTGTGGGTGTTGTGGTACAGTGTGGGTGGGTGTTGTGGTACAGTGTGGGTGTTGTGGTACAGTGTGGGTGTTGTGGTACAGTGTGGGTGTTGTGGTACAGTGTGGGTGGGTGTTGTGGTACAGTGTTGGTGGGTGTTGTGGTACAGTGTTGGTGTTGTGGTACAGTGTGGGTGTTGAGGTACAGTGTGGGTGTTGTGGTACAGTGTGGGTGTTGTGGTACAGTGTGGGTGTTGTGGTACAGTGTTGGTGGGTGTTGTGGTACAGTGTTGGTGGGTGTTGTGGTACAGTGTGGGTGTTGTGGTACAGTGTGGGTGTTGTGGTACAGTGTGGGTGTTGTGGTACAGTGTGGGTGTTGTGGTACAGTGTTGGTGTTGTGGTACAGTGTGGGTGTTGTTGTACAGTGTGGGTGTTGTGGTACAGTGTTGGTGGGTGTTGTGGTACAGTGTGGGTGTTGTGGTACAGTGTGGGTGTTGTGGTACAGTGTTGGTGGGTGTTGTGGTACAGTGTGGGTGTTGTGGTACAGTGTGAGTGTTGTGGTACAGTGTTGGTGTTGTGGTACAGTGTGGGTGTTGTGGTACAGTGTTGGTGTTGTGGTACAGTGTGGGTGTTGTGGTACAGTGTGAGTGTTGTGGTACAGTGTTGGTGGGTGTTGTGGTACAGTGTGGGTGTTGTGGTACAGTGTGGGTGTTGTGGTACAGTGTTGGTGGGTGTTGTGGTACAGTGTGGGTGTTGTGGTACAGTGTTGGTGTTGTTGTACAGTGTGGGTGTTGTGGTACAGTGTGGGTGTTGTGGTACAGTGTGGGTGTTGTGGTACAGTGTGGGTGTTGTGGTACAGTGTGGGTGTTGTGGTACAGTGTGGGTGTTGTGGTACAGTGTGGGTGTTGTGGTACAGTGTTGGTGTTGTGGTACAGTGTGGGTGTTGTTGTACAGTGTGGGTGTTGTGGTACAGTGTTGGTGTTGTGGTACAGTGTTGGTGGGTGTTGTGGTACAGTGTGGGTGTTGTGGTACAGTGTGGGTGTTGTTGTACAGTGTGGGTGTTGTGGTACAGTGTGGGTGTTGTGGTACAGTGTTGGTGTTGTGGTACAGTGTGGGTGTTGTTGTACAGTGTTGGTGTTGTGGTACAGTGTGGGTGTTGTGGTACAGTGTTGGTGGGTGTTGTGGTACAGTGTGGGTGTTGTGGTACAGTGTTGGTGTTGTGGTACAGTGTGGGTGTTGTTGTACAGTGTGGGTGTTGTGGTACAGTGTTGGTGTTGTGGTACAGTGTTGGTGGGTGTTGTGGTACAGTGTGGGTGTTGTGGTACAGTGTTGGTGTTGTTGTACAGTGTGGGTGTTGTGGTACAGTGTGGGTGTTGTGGTACAGTGTGGGTGTTGTGGTACAGTGTGGGTGTTGTGGTACAGTGTGGGTGTTGTGGTACAGTGTGGGTGTTGTGGTACAGTGTTGGTGTTGTGGTACAGTGTGGGTGTTGTGGTACAGTGTGGGTGTTGTGGTACAGTGTGGGTGTTGTTGTACAGTGTGGGTGTTGTGGTACAGTGTTGGTGGGTGTTGTGGTACAGTGTGGGTGTTGTGGTACAGTGTGGGTGTTGTGGTACAGTGTGGGTGTTGTGGTACAGTGTTGGTGTTGTGGTACAGTGTGGGTGTTGTGGTACAGTGTGGGTGTTGTGGTACAGTGTGGGTGTTGAGGTACAGTGTTGGTGTTGTGGTACAGTGTGAGTGTTGTTGTACAGTGTGGGTGTTGTGGTACAGTGTGGGTGTTGTGGTACAGTGTGGGTGTTGTGGTACAGTGTGGGTGTTGTGGTACAGTGTGGGTGTTGTGGTACTGTGTGAGTGTTGTGGTACAGTGTGGGTGTTGTGGTACAGTGTGGGTGTTGTGGTACAGTGTGGGTGTTGTTGTACAGTGTGGGTGTTGTGGTACAGTGTTGGTGGGTGTTGTGGTACAGTGTGGGTGTTGTGGTACAGTGTTGGAGGCTTGATGGTGTGCGATATGTCGTGGTAGAAATTGTTATTTAAAATACTGATGTAGTAATGATAAATATAGATGAATGTGAGGTGCATGAATATAGTGATGGCACAATGTGAGGTGCATGAATATAGTGATGGCACAATGTGAGGTGCATGAATATAGTGATGGCACAATGTGAGGTGCATGAATATAGTGATGGCACAATGTGAGGTGCATGAACATAGTGATGGCACAATGTGAGGTGCATGAACATAGTGATGGCACAATGTGAGGTGCATGAACATAGTGATGGCACAATGTGAGGTGCATGAACATAGTGATGGCACAATGTGAGGTGCATGAACATAGTGATGGCACAATGTGAGGTGCATGAATATAGTGATGGCACAATGTGAGGTGCATGAATATAGTGATGGCACAATGTGAGGTGCATGAATATAGTGATGGCACAATGTGAGGTGCATGAATATAGTGATGGCACAATGTGAGGTGCATGAACATAGTGATGGCACAATGTGAGGTGCATGAACATAGTGATGGCACAATGTGAGGTGCATGAACATAGTGATGGCACAATGTGAGGTGCATGAACATAGTGATGGCACAATGTGAGGTGCATGAACATAGTGATGGCACAATGTGAGGTGCATGAACATAGTGATGGCACAATGTGAGGTGCATGAACATAGTGATGGCACAATGTGAGGTGCATGAACATAGTGATGGCACATTATTGATGGAGTACTGAACGACTCTTGGTGCTATATTTGTCTGATATATCCGGGACGAATATACTAACATCCAACATACCAAGCCAAAACGGTTACGTTAGGAACATACTAACATTACTAACCCACTAATCGTCATAAGAGAATTATTAAAGAAATTAAGTTTAGTGACTTTTAGAGAAAATGGGATGTTGCCACGTCATCAAATCCGCTATTTACACACTATTTATCTTATGAAGACATAAAACTTCCAGGCTAAGGCTTAAATAGGACAAAAAAGTATTCTCTAGAACTGGATTTAAATAAATGCCAAACAGATCCAAGGGTAACTTCTCTAAGTCGATAATAACGAATTCAGAAGCGAGCTGATGGTCTTCAGCTGAGTCGGGGAGGGAGACGCCAGGCGCCGCCATTGTCCTTGACCAGGCAGACGCCAACACACAGATAACGCACCACCACCAGTCAACATCTGCACGTATGACTAGTCAACACCTGCACATATCACCAGTCAACATCTGCACGTATCACCAGTCAACATCTGCCCGTATCACCAGTCAACACCTGCACGTATCACCAGTCAACATCTGCCCTCAACACCTGCACGTATCACCAGTCAACATCTGCCCGTATCACCAGTCAACACCTGCACGTATCACCAGTCAACATCTGCCCGTATCACCAGTCAACATCTGCCCGTATCACCAGTCAACACCTGCACGTATCACCAGTCAACATCTGCCCGTATCACCAGTCAACACCTGCACATATCATCAGTCAACATCTGCCCGTATCACCAGTCAACATCTGCACGTATCACCAGTCAACACCTGCACATATCATCAGTCAACATCTGCCCGTATCACCAGTCAACACCTGCACGTATCAGCCATGCATCTCGCGACATTTCGTGACATAGGAACCCGCAGAACTCCGCTCAACCCACGATTTTGCTACTTTGGGAAGTATTGTACTCGGTCTACTAGTAGAATATCATTTGTAATATCATTATTATTGTAGATCTTTCAGTCCGGTTATCATACAAGCAAAACCTACAGAACGGGTAAGCTTCCGTTCCATAATATAGATCTCTTTCCTGATATATGCTGTGTACAGCAGTGGCAGGTTACTACTTATTAGTTACTCGGCAGGTGCAGTTCAAGGGAGGAAGAAAGTAACATATTCTACCCGTGGCAACACGAGCCATTGACGGTCGCCATAAGGGCCTCACCCAGCGAGGTGCCCCCCACCTGACTGATGTCTAGTCCTTATTATCAGGCTATATAGACATATTAGCTAAGACATAGTTACCATTTTACTAACCCATTTAGTAGTAGATTAACCTTTAGTAACCTATTGTTATTCATTGATTTATTGATTGCTAGGCTACGTACATAATACCCCCAAACCTGTGAACAGGATAACACCTAGCAGGATAAATTAAGAAAATGCAGTCCACTCTTAAATATACAGTCCATTCTTAATAATAAATTAAAGTTTAATAAATTAATACTTAAATTTCGGCTGGGAAAATTCCCCACAATATTGATGAGCTGGTGTACTATTGATGACGTGGTTGTGCATTGAAAGAATTAGGATCTTGTAAGGTGTTGATGAGGAGACTGTGGTGTACTCACCGAGTTGTGCTTGCTGGGGGGTTGAGCTCTGGCTCTTTGGTCCCGCCTCTCAACTGTCAATCAACTGGTGTACAGATTCCTGAGCCTACTGGGCTCTATCATATCTACATTTAAAACTGTGTATGGAGTCAGCCTCCACCACATCACTGCCTAATGCATTCCATCTGTTAACTACTCTCGCACTGACAAAATTCTTTCTAATGTCTCTGTGGCTCATTAGGGTACTCAGATTCTACCTGTGTCCCCTTGTTCGTGTTCCACCATTGCTAAATAGTTTATCTTTGTCCACCCTGTCAATTCCCTTTGAGAATTTTGTAGGTGGTGATCATGTCTTCCCTAACGCTCATCTGTCTTCCAAGGGACGTGAACTCCAGTAGCCTTTCCTTGTAGCTCATACCTTTCAGTTCTGGGACTAGTCTGGTGGCTTACTCTGAATCTTCTCTAACGTTTTGTTGTGTATATCTTGGCATGAACCCCAGGCTAGAGCTGCATACTCTAGGAATGGTCTGACATATGTGGTATACAATGTTGTGCTGTTGTGGTTGTGCTGTGGTGGTGGTGTTGTGGTGATATGATGGTGCTGTTGTGGTGCTGTGTTGTTGTGGTGATATGATGGTGCTGTGGTTGACGTACTGTGGTGGTGTTGTGGTAGTGCTGTAGTGGTGGTGTTGTGGTAGTGCTGTAGTGGTGGTGTTGTGGTAGTGCTGTAGTGGTGGTGTTGTGGTAGTGCTGTAGTGGTGGTGTTGTGGTAGTGCTGTTGTGGTGGTGTTGTGGTAGTGCTGTAGTGGTGGTGTTGTGGTAGTGCTGTAGTGGTGGTGTTGTGGTAGTGCTGTAGTGGTGGTGTTGTGGTAGTGCTGTAGTGGTGGTGTTGTGGTAGTGCTGTAGTGGTGGTGTTGTGGTAGTGCTGTAGTGGTGGTGTTGTGGTAGTGCTGTAGTGGTGGTGTTGTGGTAGTGCTGTAGTGGTGGTGTTGTGGTAGTGCTGTAGTGGTGGTGTTGTGGTAGTGCTGTAGTGGTGGTGTTGTGGTAGTGCTGTAGTGGTGGTGTTGTGGTAGTGCTGTAGTGGTGGTGTTGTGGTAGTGCTGTAGTGGTGGTGTTGTGGTAGTGCTGTAGTGGTGGTGTTGTGGTAGTGCTGTAGTGGTGGTGTTGTGGTAGTGCTGTAGTGGTAGTGCTGTGGTAATAATGATGTGGTGCTGATATGATGGTACGGAGGGGGTGTTTTGGTGGTTCTGTTGTGGTGTTGTCTTGGTGCTGTTGTTGTGTGGTTGAGATGCTGTGGTGGTGGTGCTGTGGTGATGAAGATTTGGTGCTGATATGATGGTGCTGTGCTGGGGGTGCTGGTGCTGCTGTGGTGGTGGTGTTGAGATGGTGTTGTAGTGTTGCTGTGGTGGTGCTGCTGTGGTGGTGCTGCTGTGGTGGTGGTGTTGAGATGGTGTTGTGGTGGTGCTGTGGTGGTGCTGCTGTGTTCAAGTTATGGAGTACAATAGCAGTTGAGTTTTTGTCTTCACTGACATAAGGTGTACACAGACAACAGATAAACATACGGGGCCAAACTGTGGTGTAGAGGGAACATATTATAAATCACATGTTAAGTACAATAAGAGCCAAGCCGCACACAGTGAGCTAACACAAAGATGCAACACCCAAACACCATCAGTCATTAACACACTAATGTAAGCTTGAGGCAACATGTCAACTTTTAGCTCCAGTTAGCTTCCTGAGCCTTGCACCAGCTGGGAGCGTCGTCACCTTCACTCTGGTGTAGGCCTAGTCCTTCCCCTCTGGTGTAGGCCTACAGTCTTCCCCTCACTCTGGTGTAGGCCTACAGTCTTCCCCTCACTCTGGTGTAGGCCTACAGTCTTCCCCTCACTCTGGTGTAGGCCTACAGTCTTCCCCTCACTCTGGTGTAGGCCTACAGTCTTCCCCTCACTCTGGTGTAGGCCTACAGTCTTCCCCTCACTCTGGTGTAGGCCTACAGTCTTCCCCTCACTCTGGTGTAGGCCTACAGTCTTCCCCTCACTCTGGTGTAGGCCTACAGTCTTCCCCTCACTCTGGTGTAGGCCTACAGTCTTCCCCTCACTCTGGTGTAGGCCTACAGTCTTCCCCTCACTCTGGTGTAGGCCTACAGTCTTCCCCTCACTCTGGTGTAGGCCTACAGTCTTCCCCTCACTCTGGTGTAGGCCTACAGTCTTCCCCTCACTCTGGTGTAGGCCTACAGTCTTCCCCTCACTCTGGTGTAGGCCTACAGTCTTCCCCTCACTCTGGTGTAGGCCTACAGTCTTCCCCTCACTCTGGTGTAGGCCTACAGTCTTCCCCTCTGGTGTAGACCTACAGTCTTCCCTTCACTCTGGTGTAGGCCTACAGTCTTCCCCTCACTCTGGTGTAGGCCTACAGTCTTCCCCTCACCCTGGTGTAGGCCTACAGTCTTCCCCTCACTCTGGTGTAGGCCTACAGTCTTCCCCTCACTCTGGTGTAGGCCTACAGTCTTCCCCTCACTCTGGTGTAGACCTACAGTCTTCCCTTCACTCTGGTGTAGGCCTACAGTCTTCCCCTCACTCTGGTGTAGGCCTACAGTCCTGCCCTCACTCTGGTGTAGGCCTACAGTCCTGCCCTTACTCTGGTGTAGGCCTACAGTCTTCCCCTCACCCTGGTGTAGGCCTACAGTCTTCCCCTCACCCTGGTGTAGGCCTACAGTCTTCCCCTCACTCTGGTGTAGGCCTACAGTCTTCCCCTCACTCTGGTGTAGGCCTACAGTCTTCCCCTCACCCTGGTGTAGGCCTACAGTCTTCCCCTCACTCTGGTGTAGGCCTACAGTCCTGCCCTTACTCTGGTGTAGGCCTACAGTCTTCCCCTCACTCTGGTGTAGGCCTACAGTCTTCCCCTCACTCTGGTGTAGGCCTACAGTCTTCCCCTCACTCTGGTGTAGGCCTACAGTCTTCCCCTCACTCTGGTGTAGGCCTACAGTCTTCCCCTCACCCTGGTGTAGGCCTACAGTGACAATATAACAATAAACCACATACACATGTGAAAGCCCCTCCTCCGAATAGACAGTACGTTTTAATACTAATAAGTAAGTAAAATCCTGACTACCGGCTTATTATATAAACACACTTAATCGCCAGAACCTCACCAAAATATTGTGAATATTAGAGTTTACCTGAAAAGCTGTATAGAAAACCACGACCTAACCTAACCTAACCTTAGTGTAGGAGGACAAGCATTTTATTGCTTCTTAATTACAATTAGTACTTAACCTATAGAGATAATGATATTACAGTTTTATAAAACTAATTAAGCAAGACTAAAATCTTTCAATAAATTGTAAAGTAACTAAGGACATTTTCAAATTTTGTATAAAATCTTTATTGTTTAATAAAACTGAAAAAGAAATTCTTTATATTTAAACCTTGTGTATACAGAATTGAACATGAAAACTTTATCCTAAAATTTTGAGTGTATTAATAGAAAATGAGGAGACTCTATGGGAAGGTAAATGTAACGGTACAATTAAGTGTATTTATGTACTATGCAGACAGTAAGGAATGTACTTATTACATTTAGTATTAAAACGTACTGTGTAATCGGAGGATGTGTTGCATGTGATAACCACATGAATAATAACCAGCGCGTGAGGGCCTGTGACCAGTTAGGGACTCTCAACAACCACCTGCAACCCATTAACTGATCAGTAATTGTCCACGTGTGCACAACCACTGCTTATGTTGCAATGGAAAATTGTTGCATTACTTATTTACTTATACAGTTACATTAGAGGTGCTCTAACATATAGTCACATTAGAGGTGCTCTAACATATAGTCACATTAGAGGTGCTCTAACATATAGTCACATTAGAGGTGCTCTAACATATAGTCACATTAGAGGTGCTCTAACATATATAATCCCATTAGAGGTGCTCTAACATATAGTCACATTAGAGGTGCTCTAACATATATAATCCCATTAGAGGTGCTCTAACATATATAATCCCATTAGAGGTGCTCTAACATATATAATCCCATTAGAGGTGCTCTAACATATATAATCCCATTAGAGGTGCTCTAACATATATAATCCCATTAGAGGTGCTCTAACATATATAATCCCATTAGAGGTGCTCTAACATATATAATCCCATTAGAGGTGCTCTAACATATATAATCCCATTAGAGGTGCTCTAACATATATAATCCCATTAGAGGTGCTCTAACATATATAATCACATTAGAGGTGCTCTAATATATATAATCACATTAGAGGTGCTCTAACATATATAATCACATTAGAGGTGCTCTAACATATAGTCCCATTAGAGGTGCTCTAACATATATAATCACAATTAGAGGTGCTCTAACATATAGTCCCATTAGAGGTGCTCTAACATATATAATCACATTAGAGGTGCTCTAATATATATAATCACATTAGAGGTGCTCTAACATATATAATCCCATTAGAGGTGCTCTAACATATATAATCACATTAGAGGTGCTCTAACATATATAATCACATTAGAGGTGCTCTAACATATATAATCACATTAGAGGTGCTCTAACATATATAATCACATTAGAGGTGCTCTAACATATATAATCACATTAGAGGTGCTCTAACATATATAATCACATTAGAGGTGCTCTAACATATATAATCACATTAGATGTGAACTTAACAAAGTCATACTAGAAGTGAAACCATGTGATCCTTCACATGGTTACAATAGAGGTGCACTAAGAAGAGCCCTCACATTAATGTTACACCTAAAAAATACATATTAAAGTATGTACACATTGTACATAAAAATACATATTAATACATATCATTGGAATCAATATTATATATATATATATATATATATATATATATATATATACATATATATATATATATATATATATGTATATATGTATATATATATATATATATATATATATATATATATATATATATATATATATATATATATATATATATATATATATAGGAGGGCTCCTTCCTCCCTACCCCCCTCAAGGCCATGTCTTTGCTTAACCTCTCAAGTCAACTAATTAATGACAATTCCTAATTAGTTTATATTATAAATATGACAAAAAATATTATTGTTACTAACTTTGACATGGAAAAACACGTCAGCTTATGACACATGTTATAATTTTGAATAAAAATTTCGAAATAAAATTGCCTGGTTGTTATTTGACTAATAATAGTCGTATTTAACAAGTGATTTAACATGTCATAGAAAGTCTTACGTTAAATACATTATTCCACAAATTAACTAATAATTCAATTGTTTAATTCTGACATAATGATATTTGTTGTGGTGTAAAAGCCACTGACATAAAGGTTACTATGAGCCATACTACCTACTTGACATTGATCCCTGACTATACTTCTAGGATGTCAGGCAACTATTGCTGTCTATTGACACACTGACACACACATGTTCACTTGCACATTAACTTGTACTCAACTAGGTGAGTACATTGTAACGGATCTGGGACTACGTGTCTTGTTGACTTGGAGGCGTATACCACGTCCTGAGGTCACGTTGTTGGGACAGTGAGCCACCACCACTGACCCCTCCTGACCACCACCACCACCACCACTGACCCCTCCTGACCACCACCACCACCACTACTGACCCCTCCTGACCACCACCACCACCACTGACCCCTCCTGACCACCACCACCACCACTGACCCCTCCTGAACCACCACCACCAAGTTGGGTCACCAGTAAGGGCGTGACCCAACTTGACCTCAGGAGTGTCAGTAAGGCAGGTGACCCAGGAGGCCTGGTCGACGACCGGGCCGCGGGGACGCTAAGCCCCGGAAGCACCTCAAGGTAACCCAACTTGACCTCTGGAGTGCCGGTAAGTAAGTTATTATCAAAAGAAGGCGCCAAACCGGGAAGGCTATGTAGCACCATCAAATGTGCGGGATAATCAGAGGGCGCTAAATATCACCAAGGATGCCAATATGAGAACAGAAACACATAAGGCGAACGATATCAAAAGTATCCAAGTCACCAAGAATACTATCGAGGGACAAGCGACCGAGACGAGGAAGAAGAAGACACAGGAGACATGACAGACCAGGCAGAAAGAAGGGGAACCCCAGACAGAGGACCATGCAGAAGGGGGACCCTTCGGGACTGAACTCAAAGGAACAGAGGAGGGGGTGGTGGGCGTATCAGGGTCTAAGGCCAGGAAACGGTTCTGAGTCTGAGAAAGGTGGGAAGGACGAGGGAGAGGAAGAGCACAACACGCGAGCATAAGAGACGTTAGCATTAGGTGGGAGCCGGCGAACCTGGCGCCTCGCCTCAGGAAAAGATAAACGCTCCAGGTGCTTCAAGTTGAGGACGGCTGCCTCAAGCTTGTAATGTATACACGCGCGGGAGAAGGTAGGATGGGCCTCACCGCAATTAAGGCAGCGAGCCTGGGGAGAGGTGCACTCCGACTTAGTGACCTTCGCCCCCACACAAAGGACAGAGAGAGATAGTTCCAGAGCAGCGGAGGGCACCATGTCCAAACCTCCAGCACTTATTACAGAGCCGAGGAGAAGGAATGTACTCCTGGACAGAGCACCTGGCACCAGCAAGAATGACAGAGGGCGGAAGGGTCCTACCATCAAAGGTAATCTTCCCAACCCGGAGGGGTTGACGGCGACTACCACGAGGGGGACGAGTAAACGTGTCCACCTGGAGGACAGAATGGCCCTGGGCTTCGAGAATATGACGAATATCTTCGTGGCAGTCCTGGAGATTCCGAACACCGGTTGCAACGTGGGGCGGGAGAATAGTGCCAACACTTGCATTCAACTGAGCGTTCTTGGAAACTCGAACAAGGGTCTCGCCAAGGCAGGACAAGGCGGCCAAGCGGGAGGCTGCATCCTGAGAAGGAGCAGCAACGACACGTGTACAGAGACGAGTGAGGTGGAAAGTAACAGAGGCATCTACGGAATCAACAAGATGCCGATGGAGGGAGAAATCGTCAGGAGGTGCAGAATCAAGAGCGAGGAGATCAAAGTATTTGGCCCACGAAACGGGACCAAACAAGGCCTGATACGCATCAGTACAGGAAGGAATCGAGCGAGCGCAGCAGTGATGAGGATGGCGTTGAGAACCCAGAGAGAGAGAGAGAGAGAGAGAGAGAGAGAGAGAGATAGAGATAGAGATAGAGAGAGAGAGAGAGATAGAGATAGAGATAGAGATAGAGAGAGAGAGAGAGAGAGAGAGAGAGAGAGAGAGAGAGAGAGAGAGAGGGAAGGGGGGGGGTTAAAAGGCGTAGTAGTCACTACTAGAGACTGAGCCGTGCCAGGGGACGAGGTGGTCACCACTGGAGGCTTGGGGTTCGACCCAACCACTGAGGAGGGAGGAGAGAGGCGGGGGCTACAGAGCCCGGTCTTCCAACACGGTCCGACTCGGGGGCTTGGTAGCCCACCCCACGAGCCTGAGAAGGTAAAAGAGGAACAGAATGTGACATAGGTACGAAAAGAAAAACATTCATTCACGAATGTGCCCCCATACCCACCATGGGGCCACAATTAGAGGCAGGACACCCAACAAGAAGCTATCGCCGATCATGTCGGGGCCCCATAGGGGTGCGTCGTGAGTATACGCCCCACACACGCCACCTTAAGAATTGTCAGTCCGTCGAGATCGGGTTCAGTGACGAAAGAAGGATTGACAATAAAAGGTTCCCCCCTCGCTCTCGACGTTGGGTACTACAGTTCTACGGGTGCAAGAGTATGCCTCCTCAAGCACCCGGGCGTCAAAATAGAAGAAGTCCAAAAGAAAACCCAAAACAAGCAAAAGGTCGGCAGGAAACGACAAGCAGATAGGAGAGGAGGGGGAGAAAAATGAAACATAAGGAAAAGGAAAAGGTGCCCAGCAGAATTAGAGAGGACAGCAGCAGGAGCACAAGGCCACAAAAGGACAGAGGACTGTCCTAAGGAGCATCACACTCCAGCAGCTGCCCACCAAGACTCTCCACGGCAACAACGAGCTGGACAGGGAGGGAGTGCCGGTAAGACAGGTGACCCAACTTGACCTCTGGAGTGCCAGGGTGTGACCCAACTTGACCTCAGGAGTGCCAGGTTGTGACCACACATGACCTCAGGAGAGCCAGTAAGGTAGGTGACCACACATGACCTCAGGAGAGCTAGTAAGGTAGGTGACCACACATGACCTCAGGAGAGCCAGTAAGGACGGTGACCACACATGACCTCAGGAGAGCCAGTAAGGACGGTGACCACACATGACCTCAGGAGAGCCAGTAAGGACGGTGACCACACATGACCTCAGGAGAGCCAGTAAGGACGGTGACCACACATGACCTCAGGAGAGCCAGTAAGGTAGGTGACCACACATGACCTCAGGAGAGCCAGTAAGGTAGGTGACCACACATGACCTCAGGAGAGCTAGTAAGGTAGGTGACCACACATGACCTCAGGAGAGCTAGTAAGGTAGGTGACCACACATGACCTCAGGAGAGCCAGTAAGGTAGGTGACCACACATGACCTCAGGAGAGCCAGTAAGGTAGGTGACCACACATGACCTCAGGAGAGCCAGTAAGGTAGGTGACCACACATGACCTCAGGAGAGCCAGTAAGGACGGTGACCACACATGACCTCAGGAGAGCCAGTAAGGACGGTGACCACACATGACCTCAGGAGAGCCAGTAAGGACGGTGACCACACATGACCTCAGGAGAGCCAGTAAGGACGGTGACCACACATGACCTCAGGAGAGCCAGTAACGGGGGGTACATGAGGCTCCAGTGCCTCACACTACGTAACACATCACTCAGACACGTCGCTGCATGCTCACCTCTATCCCAGTAACAACTAATATTTCACGTTAAAATACATTAGAAGCTATGGCTCGTGATCCATGCAACTATTCCTATACGTATATAATATTTATAAAGTACTTGGTTGCTTCTATATCTCCTATAACATGGTCTAACATTGGACTAGATTTCTTGTTCTTAACCGTGGTTTCAAACTGATAGATCAGACGTCTGCTTCATGCTACATTGTATTTGAGTTTCTAGAGAGACGTCCATCTAAATACTATAATGGAGTGGGTGACTAGAGCACTAGAGTGGACGACTAGAGCGCTAGAGTGGAGGACTAGAGCGCTAGAGTGGGCGACTACGGCAAGAGGACAGAGGTATTGTGCAGGGTGTGTGCCGGGCCCTGTTCCCTGGGCCCTGGTGCCTGCTAGTGCCCTTGGAGGTCCAGCAGCCAGCTTCTTGGAGCTTAGCGCCAGCTAGTACACCTGGAGGACTAGCTTCCTCGGGCCTAGAGCCAGCTAGTACACCTGGAGGACCAGCTTCCTCGGGCCTAGAGCCAGCTAGTACACCTGGAGGACCAGCTTCCTCGGGCCTAGAGCCAGCTAGTACACCTGGAGGACCAGCTTCCTCGGGCCTAGAGCCAGCTAGTACACCTGGAGGACCAGCTTCCTCGGGCCTAGAGCCAGCTAGTACACCTGGAGGACCAGCTTCCTCGGGCCTAGAGCCAGCTAGTACACCTGGAGGACCAGCTTCCTCGGACCTAGAGCCAGCTAGTACACCTGGAGGACCAGCTTCCTCGGGCCTAGAGCCAGCTAGTACACCTGGAGGACCAGCTTCCTCGGACCTAGAGCCAGCTAGTACACCTGGAGGACCAGACTGACGGACCCGCGGAAGGAGGAACCAGGCGCTATGATCACCAGGCTACAGTACCCGCACACATCCCCTCACGAAAACATCAGCATCGCAGTATCCGGAAACATGTCAGTAGATGCACGAAACCTTATTAGAAGTAGGGCAGGAGCTGGCACTAATTAGCGAGAGCAATGTTTGGTACAGGCAAGAGTGAGGTGCCTGCTCCTCAATTTATTATTATTATTATTATATATGACTATTGATCCTATTACAGACGGAATGGATTTCTATTAGTTATATTTTATTATCAAAGCTCAATGGATCAAATGGAGTCTGCTTCCACATAGATATAATGGCGGCCCAAAAGCCACTGTATCGTAATTTTTTTCATCTACAGCATCATCCTATATAAACATTTAAATTAAAAATATAATAACTAAAGTAATAGAAATATATAAATTTAACAAAATTAAAAGGTATCTTATATTTTTTTATTTTACATATTAAATAGTATTACGGTAGAGTATTAACTTTTGGGCCACCATGAATATATATATATATATATATATATATATATATATATATATATATATATATATATATATATATATATATATATATATATATATATATATATATATAATAGAAATTTCCTTCGGGAATCTTAATTTCAAAATTAATAGGAAAACCATTGATATAACAAACATCTTGTTAAAATTCTTATTTACTTTTACGTAAAATCCATGACGTTTCGACTATTTCTCGTATTCATCATCAGATCTAAAAAAAAATACAGAAGTCAACAAAAATAAGCAGGCAACCAAGAAGTGATACCGAGCAAGAACTACCTATCAGAAGACTTAAGAGATATCAAACAACACAAGTTACAGAACAGTTACAGTTACAGAACAGTTACAGTTACAGAACAGTTACAGTTACAGAACAGTTACAGTTACAGAACAGTTACAGTTACAGAACAGTTACAGTTACAGAACAGTTACAGTTACAGAACAGTTACAGTTACAGAACAGTTACAGTTACAGAACAGTTACAGTTACAGAACAGTTACAGTTACAGAACAGTTACAGTTACAGAACAAAATACACCGTTAAACTTGCGTGTGGTGATTCAACATATAACAATGATTTCTAATCTCCGGGAATGATCACTGGAATTTATATCCAGTAATATATTATTTCCAAATTTGCCGAGAATTTAGGACTGGATTACTATTATCCAAACCATCATTCTCGGAGATTACAAATCATTGTTGTCAGTTGAATCATTCTCTACTGGAATCCGATTTTAAAATTTAAGACACCTGTATGAATGGCCAATCGGATTTGATAATAATAGAATCCTTATATATCAGGGAGCTGCGGCCTCTGCTTAATAACAACGTTTCAGCTGTTCAATTGTACACTGTATAATACACTGACGACCTTGTATTTGATTTATAGCCTCATGCTGACGTATTTATTTTTTGCTTTTGTCTTCCCTGAATTGTATTTTTTTTTTTACTCATTTCAAGTGTTGATATTTTTATTGTTGTATTTATTTAATTAAGACATAAAATACAATTTTTGGTGTTTAGTCTTGTGTGATATTTAGGTTTCTGGCAATGTTTCAATTAGTATTTCATGACTGTTTTAAATTTGTTTGTGTTTTATATAAATATTCTGTAAGCGTGTAGTTATTATTGTAATCTTTTAATTAGCTTTGAGTATCCATGTGATAATTATCAAGTTTCCCTTTGTTTGATCACGCAAGTTTAACTGTTTTTTGTTATGTAATTATTGCTGTTTAATATCTTTTGTCTTCTGATAGGTTTATTTTACTCACTATGAGTATTTTGTTGGCCGCTTATTTATGAGTGTTTTGTTAGATCTGATGATGAATACGAGAAGTTATCGAATCGTCATGGATTTTACGTCAAGTAAAGAATTTTTACAAGATGTTATATCAATGGGTATCCTATTCATTTTGAAACATATATATATATATATATACATACATATATATATATATATATATATATATATATATATATATATATATATATATATATATAATTACACATAATATTTTCTAATTGACTTTTTTTTGTCTAGGGGTTGATGTTATGAATCCGCAATGAGAGTTACACCTAATGCAAGTGAAAGCTTGAATGGAAGCTGGGACACTTTGATCTGTGAAGCAGCAGAGCGCGAGGAAGAAAGCTGAAGGAAGAGGGGCGGCCCCACTGACCTTCCTGGTGGACGCCAGCTTGCCGTTGGGTCGCGCCTTGATGTCGTGGATGGACTCGCCGCCATCACTCTTGATGGACATCTTCTCCTTGTTGTTGTCGTCGTTGACCTTGTCCTGGTCGACGAAGAGCTCGTAGGACTGGTAGGAGGTGTCCGAGGGCGACTTGCCCATCGAGCCCACGTCGATCTCCCCCCTGGCCATGGCCAGCGCCTGGTTGGTGGCTTCCTGCGCCGCCACCTCTTGCTCCTGGTGGGTTACAACGCATTCCATCACATCACTCTCACATCCCACTCACATCCAATCACATCAGCAGCACATCAGCAGCACATAATAAAGAAACCTTCTTGCCTCTAACCATTTAGAGTTTCATAAATATATAATATACATTTCCTTACGAAGTTTTGGTGTACAAAATATGGCTGGGTGTCCACAGAACACATGTGCATGTGTGGTACTTAAGATACAGCAAAGAACACTCACCCTGAGTGCTTCTTCTTCAGCTAAGGCCGCTTCCTCCTCCTCCTCCGCCTTCTTCTGCAGCTGGTCGTAAGACATGGCCACGATGGCCAGGATGAGGTTCACCAGGTAGTACGACCCCAGGAAGATGATCACCACGAAGAATATGATGTGCCAAGGGCCGGCCGAACGTAGCACCTGTGTGTGTGCAGCACTCAGGTTAGGTGCGGTGAAGTGTGGTATGGTGTGTAGTGGTGAAGTGTGCTTAAGTATGGTGTGGTGTGGTTAAGTATGGTGTGGTGTGGTGTGGTTAAGTATGGTGTGGTGTGGTTAAGTATGGTGTGGTGTGGTGTGGTTAAGTATGGTGTGGTGAAGTATGGTGAGGTGTGGTTAAATATGGTGTAGTGAGGTGTGGTGAGGTGTAGTTAAGTATGGTGAGGTGTGGTTAAATATGGTGTAGTGAGGTGTGGTGTGGTTAAGTATGGTGTAATGTGGTGAAGTGAGGTGAGGTGTGGATAAGTATGGCGTTGTGTGGTGTGGCAAGATGACCTTAAAAGCTAGCTATCCTTAAGTTATTAGTTATATAGAGCTATACCTAGCTCTACTTCAAGCTATACAGCTAGCTCTACACTTAGCTCTACACCTAGCTATACACCAAACTCTACACCTAGCTACACACCAAGCTCTACACCTAGCTATACACCAAGCTCTACACCAAACTCTACACCTAGCTATACACCAAGCTCTACACCTAGCTATACACCAAGCTCTACACCTAGCTCTACACCAAGCTCTACACCTAGCTATACACCAAGCTCTACACCTAGCTATACACCAAGCTCTACACCTAGGTATACACCAAGCTCTACACCTAGCTATACACCAAGCTCTACACCTAGCTATACACCAAGCTCTACACCTAGCTCTACACCAAGCTCTACACCTAGCTATACACCAAGCTCTACACCTAGCTATACACCAAGCTCTACACCAAGCTATACACCAAGCTCTACACCTAGCTATACACCAAGCTCTACACCTAGCTATACACCAAGCTATACACCAAGCTCTACACCAAGCTATACACCAAGCTCTACACCTAGCTATACACCAAGCTCTACACCTAGCTATACACCAAGCTATACACCTAGCTATACACCAAGCTCTACACCAAGCTATACACCAAGCTCTACACCTAGCTATACACCAAGCTCTACACCAAGCTATACACCTAGCTATACACCAAGCTCTACACCTAGCTATACACCAAGCTCTACACCTAGCTATACACCTAGCTATACACCAAGCTATACACCTAGCTATACACCAAGCTCTACACCTAGCTATACACCAAGCTCTACACCAAGCTATACACCAAGCTCTACACCTAGCTATACACCAAGCTCTACACCTAGCTATACACCAAGCTATACACCTAGCTATACACCAAGCTCTACACCTAGCTATACACCAAGCTCTACACCTAGCTCTACAACAAACTCTACAGATAACCACATAAACAGTCACCTGACTTAGGTCAGGCGCACAATAACCTCCACTCACCAGTTGATATAAGTTCTCCCAGAAGTCTTGTGTCATGAGCCTGAAGGCTGACAGGAAGGCCCACCCGAAGCTGTCGAAGTTGGTGTAGCCATAGTTGGGGTTGGGGCCGAACCCTTGCTGACAGATGTATCCCGCCGGACATGGCCTGTGGGCGAGACGCCAGGGATAGTTCTAGCAACTATAGGGCCAGCATGGGGCACAGGAAGCAGGGATAGTTCTAGCAACTATAGGGCCAGCATGGGGCACAGGAAGCAGGGATAGTTCTAGCAGCTATAGGGCCAGCATGGGGCACAGGAAGCAGGGATAGTTCTAGCAACTATAGGGCCAGCATGGGGCACAGGAAGCAGGGATAGTTCTAGCAACTATAGGGCCAGCATGGGGCACAGGAAGCAGGGATAGTTCTAGCAACTATAGGGCCAGCATGGGGCAGGTAGCAGGGATAGTTCTAGCAGCTATAGGGCCAGCATGGGGCACAGGAAGCAGGGATAGTTCTAGCAACTATAGGGCCAGCATGGGGCAGGTAGCAGGGATAGTTCTAGCAGCTATAGGGCCTGCATGGGGCACAGGAAGCAGGGATAGTTCTAGCAACTATAGGGCCAGCATGGGGCACAGGAAGCAGGGATAGTTCTAGCAACTATAGGGCCGGCATGGGGCACATGTAGCAGGGATAGTTCTAGCAACTATAGGGCCAGCATGGGGCACAGGAAGCAGGGATAGTTCTAGCAGCTCTAGGGCCAGCATGGGGCACAGGAAGCAGGGATAGTTCTAGCAGCTCTAGGGCCAGCATGGGGCACAGGAAGCAGGGATAGTTCTAGCAGCTCTAGGGCCAGCATGGGGCACAGGAAGCAGGGATAGTTCTAGCAACTATAGGGCCAGCATGGGGCACAGGAAGCAGGGATAGTTCTAGCAGCTCTAGGGCCAGCATGGGGCACAGGAAGCAGGGATAGTTCTAGCAGCTCTAGGGCCAGCATGGGGCACAGGAAGCAGGGATAGTTCTAGCAACTATAGGGCCAGCATGGGGCACAGGAAGCAGGGATAGTTCTAGCAACTATAGGGCCGGCATGGGGCACATGTAGCAGGGATAGTTCTAGCAACTATAGGGCCAGCATGGGGCACAGGAAGCAGGGATAGTTCTAGCAGCTCTAGGGCCAGCATGGGGCACAGGAAGCAGGGATAGTTCTAGCAACTATAGGGCCAGCATGGGGCACAGGAAGCAGGGATAGTTCTAGCAACTATAGGGCCAGCATGGGGCACAGGAAGCACGGATAGTTCTAGCAACTATAGGGCCGGCATGGGGCACATGTAGCAGGGATAGTTCAAGTATCAGAGGGGCTGGGACTGGTGGGACAGTATCAGGGGGCTGGGACTGGTGGGACAGTATCAGGGGGCTGGGACTGGTGGGACAGTATCAGGGGGCTGGGACTGGTGGGACAGTATCAGGGGGGAAGCTGGGACTGGTGGGACAGTATCAGGGGGGCTGGGACTGGTGGGACAGTATCAGGGGGGAAGCTGGGACTGGAAGGACAGTATCAGGGGGGCTGGGACTGGTGGGACAGTATCAGGGGGGCTGGGACTGGTGGGACATTATCAGGGGGGCTGGGACTGGTGGGACAGTATCAGGGGGGCTGGGACTGGTGGGACAGTATCAGGGGGGAAGCTGGGACTGGTGGGACAGTATCAGGGGGCTGGGACTGGTGGGACAGTATCAGGGGGGGCTGGGACTGGTGGGACAGTATCAGGGGGGCTGGGACTGATGGGACAGTATCAGGGGGGAAGCTGGGACTGGTGGGACAGTATCAGGGGGCTGGGACTGGTGGGACAGTATCAGGGGGGCTGGGACTGGTGGGACAGTATCAGGGGGGCTGGGACTGGTGGGACAGTATCAGGGGGCTGGGACTGGTGGGACAGTATCAGGGGGGCTGGGACTGGTGGGACAGTATCAGGGGGGCTGGGACTGGTGGGACAGTATCAGGAGGCTGGGACTGGTGGGACAGTATCAGGGTGGCTGGGATTGGTGGGACAGTATCAGGGGGCTGTGACTGCTGGGACAGTATCAGGAGGCTGGGACTGGTGGGACAGTATCAGGGTGGCTGGGACTGGTGGGACAGTATCAGGGGACTGGGACTGGTGGGACAATATCAGGGGGCTGGGACTGGTGGGACAGTATCAGGGGGCTGGGACTGGTGGGACAGTATCAGGGGGGAAGCTGGGACTGGTGGGACAGTATCCGGGGGCTGGGACTGGTGGGACAGTATCAGGGGGCTGGGACTGGTGGGACAGTATCAGGGGGGAAGCTGGGACTGGGGGGACAGTATCAGGGGGGCTGGGACTGGTGGGACAGTATCAGGGGGGCTGGGACTGGTGGGACAGTATCAGGGGGGCTGGGACTGGTGGGACAGTATCAGGGGTCTGGGACTGGTAGGACAGTATCAGGGGGGCTGGGACTGGTGGGACAGTATCAGGGGGGCTGGGACTGGTGGGACAGTATCAGGGGGCTGGGACTGGTGGGACAGTATCAGGGGGCTGGGACTGGTGGGACAGTATCAGGGGGGCTGGGACTGGTGGGACAGTATCAGGGGGGCTGGGACTGGTGGGACAGTATCAGGGGGGCTGGGACTGGTGGGACAGTATCAGGGGCCTGGGACTGGTAGGACAGTATCAGGGGGGCTGGGACTGGTGGGACAGTATCAGGGGGGCTGGGACTGGTGGGACAGTATCAGGGGGCTGGGACTGGTGGGACAGTGTCAGGGGGGCTGGGACTGGTGGGACAGTATCAGGGGGGCTGGGACTGGTGGGACAGTATCAGGGGTCTGGGACTGGTAGGACAGTATCAGGGGGGCTGGGACTGGTGGGACAGTATCAGGGGGGCTGGGACTGGTGGGACAGTATCAGGGGGCTGGGACTGGTGGGACAGTATCAGGGGGCTGGGACTGGTGGGACAGTATCAGGGGGGCTGGGACTGGTGGGACAGTATCAGGGGGGCTGGGACTGGTGGGACAGTATCAGGGGGGCTGGGACTGGTGGGACAGTATCAGGGGCCTGGGA
This sequence comes from Procambarus clarkii, assembly GCF_040958095.1. NCBI lineage: Eukaryota > Metazoa > Arthropoda > Malacostraca > Decapoda > Cambaridae > Procambarus > Procambarus clarkii. The sequence continues at coordinate 14,740,895 of NC_091216.1, read as the reverse complement.
CTGGTAGGACAGTATCAGGGGGGCTGGGACTGGTGGGACAGTATCAGGGGGGCTGGGACTGGTGGGACAGTATCAGGGGGCTGGGACTGGTGGGACAGTATCAGGGGGGCTGGGACTGGTGGGACAGTATCAGGGGGCTGGGACTGGTGGGACAGTATCAGGGGGGCTGGGACTGGTGGGACAGTATCAGGGGGGCTGGGACTGGTGGGACAGTATCAGGGGGCTGGGACTGGTGGGACAGTATCAGGGGGGCTGGGACTGGTGGGACAGTATCAGGGGGCTGGGACTGGTGGGACAGTATCAGGGGGCTGGGACTGGTGGGACAGTATCAGGGGGGCTGGGACTGGTTGAAAGAAGCAGCAGAAAAAGGACTAACAGAGATGGATGATTGTGGATGCAGGTAGGAGACTGATTACTGGGAGATAACACAGTACTGGGAGATAACTCAGACTGAAGGATAACAGAACTGGAGGATAACAGAACTGGAGGATAACAGAACTGGAGGATAACAGTCCTGGAGGATAAGAGTCCTGGAGGATAACAGTACTAGAGGATAACAGTACTAGAGGATAACAGAACTGGAGGATAACAGTCCTGGAGGATAACAGAACTGGAGGATAACAGAACTGGAGGATAACAGAACTGGAGGATAACAGTCCTGGAGGATAACACAGTACTGAAAGTACTGGAGGATAACACAGTACTGAAAGTACCGGGAGGATAACACAGTCCTGGAGGATAACAGTCCTAGAGAATAACAGTACTGGAGGATAACAGTACTGGAGGATAACAGAACTGGAGGATATCAGTCCTGGAGGATAACAGTCCTGGAGGATAACAGTCCTGGAGGATAACACAGTACTGAAAGTACTGGAGGATAACACAGTACTGAAAGTACTGGGAGGATAACACAGTCCTGGAGGATAACAGTCCTAGAGAATAACAGTACTGGAGGATAACAGTCCAGGACGATAACAGTACTGGAGGATAACAGTACTGGAGGATAACAGTCCTGAAGGATAACAGTACTGGAGGATAACAGTCCTGGAGGATAACAGTCCTGGAGGATAACAGACCAGGAGGATAACAGTCCTGGAGGATAACAGTCCTGGAGGATAACAGTCCTGGAGGATAACAGTACTGGAGGATAACAGACCAGGAGGATAACAGTACTGGAGGATAACAGAACTGGAGGATAACAGTCCTGGAGGATAACAGTCCTGGAGGATAACAGTACTGGAGGATAACAGAACTGGAGGATAACAGTCCTGGAGGATAACAGTCCTGGAGGATAACAGACCAGGAGGATAACAGTCCTGGAGGATAACAGTCCAGGAGGATAACAGTCCTGGAGGATAACAGTCCTGGAGGATAACAGTCCTGGAGGATAACAGTCCTGGAGGATAACAGTCCAGGAGGATAACAGTACTGGAGGATAACAGTCCTGGAGGATAACAGTCCTGGAGGATAACAGACCAGGAGGATAACAGCCCTGGAGGATAACAGTACTGGAGGATAACAGACCTGGATGATAACAGCCCTGGAGGATAACAGTACTGGAGGATAACAGTCCTGGATGATAACAGACCAGGAGGATAACAGTACTGGAGGATAACAGCCCATCCTCCTGTTTAGTCAGCACTTAGAGTAACAATCAGGACCATACCTTGAGGTTACCTTGAGGTGCTTCCGGGGCCTAGCGTCCCCGCGGCCCGGTCGTCGACCAGGCCTCCTGGTTGCCGGACTGATCAACCAGGCTGTTGGACGCGGCTGCTCGCAGCCTGACGTACGAGTCACAGCCTGGTTGATCAGGTATCCCTTGGAGGTGCTTATCCAGTTCTCTCTTGAACACTGTGAGGGGTCGGCCAGTTATGCCCCTTATGCACTTAGTACCATAGTACATATAATGACGTACTTGACAATTAGACAGTAGAAATCGTCACTATTGGATGTGGACACACCCGGAAAGGTCTTGTATTTATGTTACACAGACAACCTTAACTAACCTAACCTTGCTAGGCCTAATACAGGCTATCTGGGACACAATATAGTACACATATGTACTATAACTAGGCCTAGGAATATTTAAGTTAGTTTTCTAGCTTTTAAATTTTTTCGAACTGTTTTAAAGTGAATTGTACCGAATTCTTCAATGGAATTACTTAGTACGTCAATGTTTGCACGATGGTGCACATAGTACCAAAAAGTACTGTCTAAACAGGAGGATGGTGGAGGATAACAGTACTGGGGATAACACAGTACTGAGGATAACACAGTACTGGGGATAACAAGGTAGTAATGGAGGATAGTAGAAGTACTGTTAAAGATTACTAAGGTAGAACTGAGCCTAGAAGATAGTACTGAAGTACAGGAGGGTGAGTCTAGGCGGTAGAAAACTAGTGCTACTAGCAGAGAGTAAGACAGTATTGGTGCCTGGTCGGTGGTTCCTGAGGATAGTAAGAGACTAGCAGGGTAGTACTGGAGGCTAGCAGGGTAGTACTGGAGGCTAGCAGGGTAGTACTGGAGGCTAGCAGGGTAGTACTGGAGGCTAGCAGGGTAGTACTGGAGGCTAGCAGGGTAGTACTGGAGGCTAGCAGGGTAGTACTGGAGGCTAGCAGGGTAGTACTGGAGGCTAGCAGGGTAGTACTGGAGGCTAGCAGGGTAGTACTGGAGACTAGCAGGGTAGTACTGGAGGCTAGCAGGGTAGTACTGGAGGCTAGCAGGGTAGTACTGGAGGCTAGCAGGGTAGTACTGGAGGCTAGCAGGGTAGTACTGGAGGCTAGCAGGGTAGTACTGGAGACTAGCAGGGTAGTACTGGAGGCTAGCAGGGTAGTACTGGAGGCTAGCAGGGTAGTACTGGAGACTAGCAGGGTAGTACTGGAGGCTAGCAGGGTAGTACTGGAGGCTAGCAGGGTAGTACTGGAGGCTAGCAGGGTAGTACTGGAGACTAGCAGGGTAGTACTGGAGACTAGCAGGGTAGTACTGGAGGCTAGCAGGGTAGTACTGGAGGCTAGCAGGGTAGTACTGGAGACTAGCAGGGTAGTACTGGAGGCTTGTAAGAGTGTATTTGAGAGAGAGAGAGAGAGAGAGAGAGAGAGAGAGAGAGAGAGAGAGAGAGAGAGAGAGAGAGAGAGAGAGAGAACTTCTACCACTAGTAGAGAGGATTCCACTGGAGGGTATAGTGGGTATGGGAGAGGTCAGGGGAGAAGGGAGGTGTGTGATTGGTTAGCGTCCAGTTGTACACACATCACCTCTCAACACACATGCACACCCATGCTACCTCAACTCTTGTACTAACACTACCAATTAATACCCTCTCTTTTATTATTAATATATATATATATATATATATATATATATATATATATATATATATATATATATATATATATATATGTCGTACCTAGTAGTCAGAACGCACTTCTCAGCCTACTATGCAAGGCACGATTTGCCTAATAAGCCAAGTTTTCCTGAATTAATATATTTTCTCTAATTTTTTTCTTATGAAATGATAAAGCTACCCATTTCATTATGTATGAGTTCAATTTTTTTTAATTGGAGTTAAAATTAACGTAGATATATGACCGAACCTAACCAACCCAACCTAACCTAACCTAACCTAACCTATCTTTATAGGTTAGGTAGCCGAAAAAGTTAGGTTAGGTTAGATTAGGTAGGTTAGGTAGTCGAAAAAACATTAATTCATGAAAACTTGGCTTATTAGGCAAATTGGGCCTTGCATAGTAGGCTGAGAAGTGCGTTCTGGCTACTAGGTACGACATTATATATATATATATATATATATATATATATGTCGTACCTAGTAGCCAGAACTCACTTCTCAGCCTACTATTCAAGGCCCGATTTGCCTAATAAGCCAAGTTTTCCTGAATTAATATATTTACTATAATTTTTTTCTTATGAAATGATAAAGCAACCCTTTTCTCTATGTATGAGGTCAATTTTTTTTATTGGAGTTAAAATTAACGTAGATATATGACCGAACCTAACCAACCCTACCTAACCTAACCTAACCTATATTTATAGGTAAGGTTAGGTTAGGTAGCCAAAAAAAGCTAGGTTAGGTTAGGTTAGGTAGGTTAGGTAGACGAAAAAACATTAATTCATGAAAACTTGGCTTATTAGGCAAATCGGGCCTTGAATAGTAGGCTGAGAAGTGCGTTCTGGCTATTAGGTACGACATATATATATATATATATATATATATATATATATATATATATATATATATATATATATATATATATATATATATATATATATATATATACATTATAAAAGGACAGTATAGGACGTTATGCAACAATAGATGTCCGGAATATAATAAAGAAGGGATCATGATGGGTCTTCAATAAATGAGCATCACAGTATTATATAATGATACTATTTACATATCAGGTAATCGCTAACTCAATATATATAATTTACATGTTGCATTTTTCAGTTCATAAGAAACATTACTGAATTGACTAGTGTTTATTTAATGCATCTCCCGCCTGCTGTCTTCAGAGGCGCCAACATGCACTGAACGACACATTTATTATGGATATATATAATAAAATAATATAGACAGCCTTAAGAAATAATAATTAAGAAATGATGGGGAGAGAACAGTCTCCCTGCTCATGCTTCACGTAACATCAAGCTGTGATGGGAGCGGTACACGGCTGCTAGACAACATCAAGCTGTGATGGGAGCGGTACACGGCTGCTAGACAACATCAAGCTGTGATGGGAGCGGTACACGGCTGCTAGACAACATCAAGCTGTGATGGGAGCGGTACACGGCTGCTAGACAACATCAAGCTGTGATGGGAGCGGTACACGGCTGCTAGACAACATCAAGCTGTGATGGGAGCGGTACACGGCTGCTAGACAACATCAAGCTGTGATGGGAGCGGTACACGGCTGCTAGACAACATCAAGCTGTGATGGGAGCGGTACACGGCTGCTAGACAACATCAAGCTGTGTTGGGAGCGGTACACGGCTGCTAGACAACATCAAGCTGTGATGGGAGCGGTACACGGCTGCTAGACAACATCAAGCTGTGATGGGAGCGGTACACGGCTGCTAGACACAGTGTAGGGAGGAATTGATCAGGTGACAAGTACTGCACGAAGGTCCCCTTATGGATGGATGTGTGTGTGATGGCCGGGGGACAGCGAGCAGGCACTCGACACTCTCTGATGGCCGCCAGGCCAGCAAGCAGCTGGTTTAAAATGAGGAAAGTTAGAAGAATATCCGGTACCACTTTGTCCAGGATTGGCCTTAGTTGATATGCCGGGCCAGGGGTTGGTAGGGGTAGCGAGGAAGCCAGGTGGCAGGCGCCATGGATAGGGCGCCTGTGCCACTCCAGGGTAGTCAGGGCTGCGGAGCTAGGCTCAACCAAGCTTCCAAATTGTCATGCTATTATTACGACGAATATTATAACACACATTTTGGGTTGTCTGAGGTTACCAAGAATACCCAAGTGTGAAGGGTTAGTGAAAAAGAAAGAAAGAAAGAAAGAAAGAAAGAAAGAAAGAAAGAAAGAAAGAAAGAAAGAAAGAAAGAAAGAAAGAGAGAGAAGAGAGAGACAGAGAAGAGAGAGAGAAGAGAAGGGAGGGGGGGCAGACGATGACTTCCTCAAACTGGAGAGAGGAATGTGTTATCTTGGGACAATGATGGTTGAGGTAATTAAAGCCTAGACCGGCTGCCGTGTGGGTGTTACCATATGCCAGTGTGTTCGGGTCTTCTTATTGGGAAGACCAACACTTTCTTCCTCTTGACCTGAGGTGTCGGAGTGAATCACACCGGTGTTCCACCATGTAGACACTCCCTAAGGTTCAGAGCGCTAACCAAGCGGATTTCAATGTCTCTAATATGAGCCAAGGTGTCGCAGGTATGGAACACCGTGTGTATGGTACAGCAGCGTGCCTAACTTACACATGTACAAATACCTGAACAAAAATAATAGCATCGTGTACATTTCAAACGTAAGAACGATATAATGAATTAAAGAATGAGCTAAATTTCATACCGCAACTTACTCTAAACCTAACTTATTGCGAACAATAACCCGAGGACTTGCTAAGTCAGGGACTATCTGTTCACTTAGTGTGTTTCTGAAGGTTATTTGTGGTTGAAAGCAGCACGGCTCGTACGGTGCTGGCTCAATGGTCTAATGGGACGACTGTGTATGTTGTTGAGGGAGACGCAGACCATCCGTGAGACATGCACGTAACACAGTGGGTCACGCTACACCGTCACAACCTTCCACAACAGTGTAAGGTTAATTTACACAGCAAAGAGGTTAATTCATATTATCTTTAACTGAATTATTAAAATTGTTCATAAAGATTTACTTCAAAATACCAGAGCCACACAGAAGACATGAGTCAGACCGCATTACCAAGGCGTTCGTCTTGTCTAGGAAGGTGTTGGACCGCCATGGTTATGGGGGGGGGAAGGGGGCAGCCCGGGCGGTGTGAGCTGCTAACACATGTGAAGAACCTCTCACACACTCACAGCTCCCTGACAAGAGGGAGCCAGCTTAGCTTAGCTGCCAACACCCACACATCGTGTCAGCAAGGCGGACAGCCCGCCTGCTTTCATAACTCTCACTGTATTTCCCACTTCTATACTTCCCTTCACCTATGCCTCTCCTTCCTCTTTACTCCCTCCACCCATGTGAAGAGTATTGGCTGATGGAGGTGGAGTCTTGCACCCCCGGGGGCACCCACCTGAGGGCGGCCACGTGGCCACCCTATGGGTAGGTCTATCCCAGGGGAGGTGTGTGTGTGTCTTAGTCCCCCCCCCCCCCCCCCCCCCCCCCTCTCTCTCTCTCTCTCTCTCTCTCTCTCTCTCTCTCTCTCTCTCTCTCTCTCTCTCTCTCTCTCTCTCTCTCTCTCTCTCTCTCTCTCTCTCTCTCTCTCTCTCTCTCTCACACACACACACACACACACACACACACACACACACACACACACACACACACACACACACACACACACACACACACACACACACACTCACACACACTCACACACTCACACACTCACACTCACACACTCACACACTCACACTCACACACTCACACTCACACACTCACACTCACACACTCACACTCACACTCACACTCACACACACACACACACACACACACACACACAAACTTTCTTGGACTATCGGAACGCCTTTGACACAGTACCCTATAAGGGGCTGGTGCATAAGCTGGAGAAACAGACAAGAGTAACTGGTAGAGTGCTCCAGTGGATAAAGGAGTACCTAAGCAATAGGAAACAGACTTACTGTGAGGGGTGAGACTTCAGATTGGCGTGAAATGATAAGCGGGGTCTCAAAGGGTTCTGTACTCGGACCTATCCTGTTTCTGATATACGTGAACGATCTTCCAGAGGGTTTAGACTCATTCCTCTCAATGTTTGCTGATAATGCCATAATTATGAGAAGGATTCAGACCGAGGACAGCTTGAGGCTTCAAAAAGACTTGGACAAACTGAAGGAATGGTCCAACAAATGGTTGTTAGAGTTTAACCCGAGCAAATGTAACGTAATGAAAATAGGTGTAGAAAGCCAGATATAAGGTAACATTTGCAGATAAAATTGTTCTAAAATGTGTGTGTGTGTGTGTGAGAGTGAGAGTGAGAGTGAGAGACAGAGTGAGAGACAGAGTGAGAGACAGAGAGAGAGACAGAGTGAGAGTGAGAGTGAGAGTGAGAGTGAGAGACAGAGAGAGAGACAGAGAGAGAGACAGAGAGAGAGACAGAGAGAGAGACAGAGACAGAGACAGAGAGAGAGAGAGAGAGAGAGAGAGAGAGAGAGAGAGAGAGAGAGAGAGAGAGAGAGAGAGAGAGAGAGAGAGAGAGAGAGAGAGAGACAGACAGACTTGGGGGTTGATATCACGCCAGACCTGTCCCCCGAAGCCAACATCACGAGGATAAAATCAGCGGCATATGCCATGTTGGCCAACAAAGGACCGGCCTTTAGACACTTGTGTAAGGAATCATTCAGAATCTTGTATACCACGTATGTCAGACCAATCCTGGAGTATTCAGCTCCAGCATGGAGTCCATATCCTGTCAAGCATAAAACCTCCGTCTGGTGGCAGAGGTTTGCCACCAGACTAGTGCCCGAACTGAGGGACATGAGCTATGAGGAGAGACGACGGGAATTAAACCTCACGTAGCTGGAAGACAGGAGAGTTAAGGGGGGCCATGATCACCACATACAAGATTCTCAAAGGAATTGATAGGGGTAGACAAAGACAGTTTATTTAACACAAGGGGCACAAGCACTAAGGGACACTGTGGAAATTGAGTGCCCAAATGTGCCATAAAGGCATTAGAAAGAATTTTAAAGTGTCAAAGTACAGTAGTTAATAAATGGAATGCATTAGGAAGAGATGTGGTGGAGGCTGACTCCATACACAGTTTCACGTGTAGATATCATAGAGCCCAATAGGCTCGGAAACTTGTACACCTGTTGATTGACGGTTGAGAGGCGGAACCATAGAGCCGAGCTCAAACCCCCGCAAGCACAACTAGGTGAGTTCAAACATATCCCCCCCACACACAAATATACCCTCACACAAACATACCCTCACACACACACACACACACACACAAACACACACACACACACACACACACACACACACACACACACACACACACACACACACCCACACACACACACACACACACACACCACGGCTAACACTGCTAGAGATCTACAGAAGTTTAAATCAGAGGCTATCATGAGACGCTACTCTGAGCAGTTAGGCTGAAAGGCTAGTCCAACAACTAGTCTGAGAGACTAGTCCAGCAGCCAGGCTGAGAGACTAGTCCAGCAGCTAGTCTGAGAGACTAGTCCAGCGGCCAGGCTGAGAGACTAGTCCAGCAGCCAGGCTGAGAGACTAGTCCAGCAGCCAGGCTGAGAGACTAGTCCGGCAGCCAGGCTGAGAGACTAGTCCAGCAGCCAGGCTGAGAGACTAGTCCAGCAGCCAGGCTGAGAGACTAGTCCAGCAGCTAGTCTGAGAGTCTAGGCTGAGAGGCTAAGCTAGATGGAGAAGCTAGGTCAGCCTAAGAGAATAGTGAGAGAGACTACGTTGAGAGACTATTCTGAGAGGGTAGACTGAGAAGCTCGGCTGAGAGGTTATAGGTTATCCTGAGAGTTTATTATAGGCTATAGACTAGCCTAAGAGGATATGAGAGGCTTGGTTGAGAGGCTACATGAGAAGCTCGACTAAAAAGCTATGCGAAGAGGCTACGCGGACAAGCTAGATTGAAAGGTAAGGTTGAAAGGCTACAATGAAAGTCTAGACTGAGAGATCAGGCTGTGAGGCTAGGCTGAGAAGCTTGGCAGAAAGGCTACGCTGTGAGGCAATGAGAGACTCAGCTAAGAGGCTATTCGAGGCTAGGCTGAGATGCTATAAGATGCTCGGCTGAGAGGTTAGGATAAGAGGCTAGGCTATGCTGAGAGGCTACGATGAGAAGCTTGGCTGAGAGGCTGTGAGAGACCCGGGTGATGGGGGGCCTGGATGATGGGGGGCGTGGATGAGGGGGGCCCGGGTGAGGGGGGCCCGGGTGAGGGGGGCCCGGGTGAGGGGGGCCCGGGTGAGGGGCCCGGGTGACAGGTCAGCAGGATCCGTGTTAACAATGTGGTACCGGATTACAACAACAACAGGAGAGATATTGTCCAATGTTCTCAACACACACATGAGAGCGCAAATTAACGGGGGTGGGGGTGGGGGGGGGGGGGCTGAACAGCTGACTACGCACTCTGACGCTCTGCTCCATTAAGGTATTTCTTCCTATGCAAAATCTACGGAAAACCGGCCTTATTGAAGCAGAGTGAACGGAGAAGGTAGTAGCCGCCTCGAGGGTTGAGTACAGACATTAAGCAAAAAGTGGTGTAACCAGTGCGTCAAAACACTTATAGCAGGTCGAACCAAATTAGAAGCAAAAAAAGTAAAAAAATGTGATGATGGGTGCGTCAAAACAAAGAGCATGTTGAATAAATCTGGCTCAGGTAATTCTTAGCCAAACAAAAATTAGAAAAATATTAAAAAAAACCACAAATGTGAGAGCTTACCCAGCGCCACTACTGTTGCCACATAAGGGGTAAACCTTTGTATTATCGTCCCCTAACCAATTGGCTGCAAAAAACAGGAGAAGAAAAAAATCAATGTTTGGCTAGAATCAATGTTCAAAAAATTCTCATATGGCTTCCTTTTTTTTTAATGTTTTGCGTTTTTTTCTCATATTAAGTTAGGAAATGGTAGGCATTAAGGCGGTCCGGCCAGAGAGTACAGGACACAGGCGCAGTCAACACCCGCTAGGTGGCTGGGGTCCCCGCCCACCACCACGCTGGGTGGCTGGGGTCCCCGCCCATCACCACGCTGGGTGGCTGGGGTCCCCCCCCACCACCACGCTGGGTGGCTGGGGTCCCCCGCCCACCACCACGCTGGGTGGCTGGGGTCCCCCGCCCACTACTACGCTGGGTGGCTGGGGTCCCCCGCCCACCACCACGCTGGGTGGCTGGGGTCCCCGCCCACCACCACGCTGGGTGGCTGGGGTACCCCGCCCACCACCACGCTGGGTGGCTGGGGTCCCCCGCCCACCACCACGCTGGGTGGCTGGGGTCCCCGCCCACCACCACGCTGGGTGGCTGGGGTCCCCCGCCCACCACCACGCTGGGTGGCTGGGGTCCCCGCCCACCACCACGCTGGGTGGCTGGGGTCCCCCGCCCACCACCACGCTGGGTGGCTGGGGTCCCCCGCCCACCACCACGCTGGGTGGCTGGGGTCCCCGCCCACCACCACGCTGGGTGGCTGGGGTCCCCCGCCCACCACCACGCTGGGTGGCTGGGGTCCCCCGCCCACCACCACGCTGGGTGGCTGGGGTCCCCCGCCCACCACCACGCTGGGTGGCTGGGGTCCCCGCCCACCACCACGCTGGGTGGCTGGGGTCCCCCGCCCACCACCACACCACCCAACGCTCACCCCGCCTCACCACGGGAGGACCAATATAAACACCTACTGAACAAAACACAGGAGATGACCGTTGTTACACCCATCCCTGTCCCCTAACCTCCCCTCAGGCTAGACTCGTCCATCCACCGGCCTCTGGAAAATTCCACCCTCTATATCTACGGTATTATCTAAGAAATGCATTATCTACTAAATCATAACAAAAGCTATATCATACGACTACTACATATCAGAATCTATCAAACCTTACATCTATCAAAATCATACAACTGGATCCTACATGACAATCTTGAGGTCATCTTGAGATGATTTCGGGGCTTAGCGTCCCCGCTCCCCCGGTCCTCGACCAGGCCTCCTTTTTGTTACACATCCCCAGGAAGCAGCCCGTAGCAGCTGTCTAACTCCCAGGTGCCTATTTACTGCTAGGTAACAAGGACATCAGGGTGAAAGAAACATTTTGCCCATTTGTCTCCGCCTCTACCGGGGATCGAACCCGGAACCTCAGGACTACGAATCGGAAGCACTGTCCACCCAGCTGTCTGGCGCCCAAACTAGAATCAATGTTCAAAACATTCTCATATGGCTTCCTTTTTTTAATGTTTTGCGTTTTTTTCTGATATTAAGTTAGGAAATGGTAGGCATTAAGGCGGTCCGGCCAGAGAGTTCAGGCTGACGCCAGACAATGCCACAATGATGACATCCGCCATTGGTTATGAATGCCTACCAGACCTTGTGCATGTATTCTCAAAAATCTAGAAACTTCAAGGAGTTGATAATTGAAATACTATTATAACTAAATTTTAGCTTCCGGTGACGTATTTTCAAATCCATAATAAAGGATCAATTGTACTATTAATAATCTTTGAGTCCACTATGTATTTATCTTATAATCCCATTTTATCTCAATAATCTGTCTAGACAATAAAAATAATCAATCAATATACAATGAAGGCTACACTCCCCCAAGGGAGGAGTCCAACCACTTTGGCTGGACGGTAAAGCGACGGTCTCCCTTCATGCAGGTCGGCGTTCAATCTCCGACCGTCCAAGTGGTTGGACACCGTTCCTCCCCCCGTCCAATCCCAAATCATTATCCTGATCCCTTCCGCTATATAGTCGTAATGGTATGGCGCCTTCCCCTGATAATTTCCTTTCCCAAGCGAGGAAGGAGCCAGCTCGACATGTGCCCACGAGCGCCCCGAGGCAGGGCGAAGTGTTTACATCAAAGCGGCGTTGCTAGAGAACATTTTCAAAAGGCAATACTGCACAAATTACTCTTAAATCACAAGTAATTACTCTCCAAGATACTCAGAGAGTTCCTAGACTGTATATAAGGAAACATTCCTGATACATTTATCTAAAATATGAATGTAGAGTGGTCCACACCAGCAGGTGAGGCCGCCTCCACCACCACCTCATCTTAATCTTATCCTAGCAACTGCTGCAAGTACTATATTCTGCAGCAAAGCTGTCATATCAAAATACAGAGCCTTATTTCATCACGAGAGATATTACCTGGCAACTTGTCAGAGAGGCTTTGCTTCTCAATTCCTGGGTAATTATTAAGTATTTATTAGAGTGTAAATTGGCCAATTGCATGCTTTATAACCTTAATAAGTCCACAAATAAACTGAGAGTCGTTAGGCTGAGGGGCAATGCCCCATTAATTAGTAAGTTTTGCCCGTCCCTCGCCACCACCCCGGGGCTACGTCTCAGCCCGTCCTCGCCACCACCCCGGGGCTACGTCTCAGCCCGTCCTCGCCACCACCCCGGGGCTACGTCTCAGCCCGTCCTCGCCACCACCCCGGGGCTACGTCTCAGCCCGTCCTCGCCACCACCCCGGGGCTACGTCTCAGCCCATCCTCGCCACCACCCCGGGGCTACGTCTCAGCCCGTTCTGATGGGCAATATTGGGTAAGGTTACATAAGAACAAAGGTAACTGCAGAAGGCCTATTGGCCCATACGAGGCAGCACCTATTTATAACCACTCAATCCCACTCATATACCTCACAAACCAGGCCAACATGGATTTCGAGCGGGAAGATCGTGCCTCTCACAGCTACTTGAGCACTACGACAAAGTCACTGAGGCATTAGAAGAAAAACAGAATGCTGATGTGATATAAACGGACTTCGCAAAGGCTTTCGATAAATGTGACCATGGCGTGATAGCACACAAAATGAAATCAATGGGAATAACCGGTAAAGTAGGATGCTGGATACTCAGTTTTCTGACAAACAGGACTCAGCGAGTAACGGTCAGCCATATAAAATCTAGTCCAAGTGCAGTGAAAAGCTCTGTACCTCAGGGTACAGTCCTTGCACCGCTGCTTTTCCTTATTCTCATATCAGATATAGACAAAAATACAAGTCACAGCTTCGTATCATCCTTTGCAGATGACACAAAAATCAGTATGAAAATTACCTCGGCTGAGGACATTGAAAAACTTCAAGCTGATATTAATAAAGTTTTCGACTGGGCATCAGAAAATAACATGATGTTTAACAGTGATAAATTCCAGGTACTCAGGTACGGTAAAAATGAGGACCTTAAACATAATACAGAGTACAAAACACAATCAAATGTACCCATAGTAGAAAAACAGCATGTAAAGGATTTGGGAATAATAATGTCTGACGACCTAACGTTTAAGGAGCATAACCAAGCAAATATTGCGACAGCCAGAAAAATGATAGGATGGATTACGAGAACTTTCAAATCCAGGGATCCCATCACAATGGTTGTACTCTTCAAGTCACTTGTGTTGTCCCATCTTGAGTACTGCTCAGTACTCACTTTCCCCTTCAGAGCAGGAGAGATTGCTGAAATAGAGGGAATACAGAGAACATATACAGCACGCATAGACGCAATAAAGCACCTAAATTATTGGGATCGTCTCAAAGCCCTCCAAATGTACTCACTAGAAAGAAGACGAGAGAGATATCAAATAATATACACCTGGAAGATACTGGAGGGCCAAGTACCAAATCTACACAGTAAAATAATAACGTACTGGAGTGAACGATATGGAAGAAAATGTAGAATAGAACCAGTGAAGAGCAGAGGTGCCATAGGCACAATCAGAGAACACTGTATAAACATCAGAGGTCCGCGGTTGTTCAACGTCCTCCCAGCAAGCATAAGAAATATTGCCGGAACAACCGTGGACATTTTCAAGAGGAAACTAGATTTGTTCCTCCAAGGAGTGCCGGACCAACCGGGCTGTGGTGGGTATGTGGGCCTGCGGGCCGCTCCAAGCAACAGCCTGGTGGACCAAACTCTCACAAGTCAAGCCTGGCCTTGGGCTTTGGGAGTAGAAGAACTCCCAGAACCCCATCAACCAGGTATCAACCAGGTACCTGTCCAACCCACGCTTGAAACAATCGAGGGACCCCACCTCCACCATGTTACACGGTAATTGGTTCCACAAATCAACAACCCCGTTACCGAACCAGTATTTACCCAAGTCTTTCCTAAATCTAAACTTATCCAATTTATACCCATTGTTTCGTGTTCTGTCTTGTGTTGATACTTTTAGTACCCTATTAATATCCCTCTTGTTATGTCCATTCATTCACTTGTAAACCTCTATCATGTTACCCCTAACTCTTCGCCTTTCTGGTGAATGTAATTTAAGCTTTGTTAATCTTTCTTCATATGAAAAATTTCTAATTTGGGAGATTAACTTTGTTATCCTACGCTGAACACATTCAAGTGAACTTATATCCATTCTATAGTATGGCGACCAAAACTGAACTGCATAATCTAAATGGGGCCTAACCAGAGCAAGATATAACTGAAGAACAACACCAGGTGTCTTGTTACTAACGCTTCGATTAATAAATCCCACTGTCCTATTTGCCTTATTACGAACATTCATGCATTGATCCTTTTGTTTTAAATTCTTACTAATCATAACACCCAGATCCCTTTCGCAATCCGACTTCACAATCTCAACACCATCTAGCTCGTATCTTGTAACTTTATCATCATTACCTAGCCTCAGAACTTTACATTTATCAGCATTAAACTGCATCTGTCAATCCTTTGACCATTTCAAAACCCTATTTAGATCAACTTGAAGTGATAGTCTTCTTCTGTGTTAATTTCCCTACCGATTTTTGTATCATCCACAAATTTGCAACTGTTGCTACTCAAACCTAAATCTAAATAATTTATATATATTATAAACAACAGAGGTCCCAATACAGAGCCTTGAGGCACTCCACTTACAACATTTCTCACATTAAATTACCTTGGAAACTTAACCATAAAACCTGACCTACTAACTACAATGTGGCTTATCGTCAATTTAAATCACTGTTAGCAAAGCTAAGAAATATACATAGCATTTAAAAGTCTACCATGAGATTATTGCTCTGCAGCTACAAAATAAATTCAGCAAAGTTGTGAAACACGACAATAAGCAAACAGGCCATTTTTCACCAAATATGGCTGTAATCAGAGAATCAAAAACAACTCCTTTATGGATAGTTTTTAATTGTAACTCTAAATCTGGACCCCAAATAACCAGCCTAATTGACTGCCAAGTCTAACACAGAAGTTGTATAAGATACTGCTGAAATTTAGACTTAACAAATATTCATATACAGCCGACATAAGCAAAGCTTTTCTAAGAGTTGGTTTACAGGAAGAAGATAGAGACTTCACTAAGTTTTTATGGGTAGAGAACCCATAAGATGACAACAGTCACATAGTGGCTTATAGATTTTCTTCGGTCCCTTTCGGAGCAACATCCAGCCCATTCCTGTTACAAGCAACTCTAGATACACCATTACAAAAAATCATCCAGTCCCTATATGGTTGAAATCAGTCAAAATATAAACATAGATAATTTTCAAGGGACAATTAACAGTACAACTGAACTGTTACAAATATATCGAGAGGCCAACATGCCACTACAGTCATGGGCCTCAAATAATGCAACATTGAATAATCAAATCGAGAAAGATTTCCCTCAATATCTCATACCTCAATCTCTAAAAGTACTGGGTATGGGATGGGATATAACCTCAAATACTTAATCAAATCAGTACCAGAAAACCAATGCATTGCTACAAAAATAATTTTCTTTCACACATTAGCAAGGTATTTGATTCACTTGGTCTATTAAATCCTTCAACATTTAAATGACATTTATTGGTGCAAGAAGCCTGGAAGACAAAAGCTAGTTGGGATGATCCACTACCACCCCTGTTACAAAAGGCTTGAATGGAGATGGCTCAAGAACAAACTTTAGTCGAACAGATAATCTTTATGAGACTCATAGTCGAGAAAAATTATGAAGTAACACTACATGTATTCACAGACTTTGTCAGCTAGAGCTTTCAGAACATGTGCTTACTTAGTGACTTCCCATCAATCATATCTAATCACATCTAAGACCAGAGTCGTTCCATTGAAGAAGTAATTATCAAAAAGAAGGCACCAAACCGGGAAGGCTATGTAGCACCATCAAATGTGCGGAATAATCAGAGGGCGCTAAATATCACCAAGGATGCCAAATCACCAAGGATGCCAATACGAGAACAGAAACGCATAAGGCGAACGATATCAAAAGTATCCGATTCAACAAGAATTCTATTGAGGGACAAGTGACCGCGAGAAGCAGTCAGAAAACAAGACACATGCTCATCCTGGAAGTCAGGACATTCAACAAGGAAATTGCACGAGGGTAAGAGGGACAACGCAATTTGGACACTAAGGAGCTGAGCGGTGCTCCATTAAGTGGCCGTATGGCCAAGACGCAACCGCGTTAGAGCCTTTTCCCATTGCCGGTTACGGTGGCAGGAGGAAGGCCACGGGGACACACAATGCTTAAGAGTATGCAGTCTGTTACCAAAAACAGAAAACCAACAACCCTGCCAACGGGAAAGGATAGAGGAATGAATAACCAGATAAAAGTCGGAAAAAGGAATACGTTTATGGGAAATGGGACAAGAGCAGATAGCCTCCCTAGCAGCAGCATCCGCACGCTCATTTAAAGAAACATCAACATGGTTGGGAACCCAGCAAAACTCCACGGATTTAAATTTACTAGCAATAAGAAACAGCCAATGTTGAATTTCGACGACAACAGGATGAACAGGATTAAAGGACCCAAGAGCCATGAGGGCACTACGAGAGTCAACGACAATCACAAAGGAGGATTGACAACAAGAAAGCAGGAGATGGAGAGCATGGAGAATAGCATAAAGCTCCGCTGTGAAGATGCTAGTCTCCGAAAGAAGGCGGCACATATAAGTGTGGTCAGGAAAAACAATGGAGTAGCCCACACCGTCCACGGACTTAGACCCATCGGTGAAGATGTAAACGGAGCAGGAGTGTGAAGAAAAGTGCGCAAGAAAAAGGCGTTTCAGAACCGTAGGAGGAGTAAAAGCTTTAGTAATGCGAGTCAAGGACACACAAAACTTCATAAGTGGGACCCTCCACGGGAGAAAGGAAGGAACAATACAAGGAGAAATATGAGAAAGACGAATGGAAAGAGAGATCTGTAAGCGAGATAGCTGGACAGAAAGAGGGAGGTGGTGAAGAGGAACAGGAACTACAGGAGGGGTAAAAGTCAAAGCACGACAGAGGCGAGAGGAAAGATGTTGCAAGGACCGCGCCAGATAGCGAAGACAGTAGCAATCACAGCGGTCCTGGAGAGATAGGAAACCAGTGTCAACATACAAATTGAGGGTGGGAGTCAAACGAAAAGCACCTTAGCTGAGGCGCAGCCCAGCATGGTGCAAAGAAGAGGATGAGTAAGCAGGGCAACCATAATCGAATTTAGACAGGACGAGTGAGGAATGTAGAGAGAGGAGCTTATGCTTATTCGCCCCCCAAGAAGTATGGGACAAAACCTTAAGGAAGGAAAGGGCCTTAGAGCATTCAGCGTGGAGGTAAGAAATATGGGCTGACCAAGACAAACGAGTGTCAAAGATTAACCCCAAAAGCTTTGCGGAATCTTTGTACACAAGGGGATCTCCATAAAGAGACAAAGAGGGACGATGAGTGACACGCTTCCAAGTAAAAGTAATAGCACAAGTCTTAGCTGCAGAGAACTTGAAGCCATGATCGGTGGCCCAAGACGACACGGCATCAATCGCAAGTTGAAGCCGCCGTTGAAGGAGAGGCGAATCATCACCCTGACAGCAAAGGGTAAGATCGTCTACAAGAGAGCGGAGAAGACGCCAGAAGGAAGGGAGGAAAGAAGACCATTGAGAGCAACAAGAAAAAAAGAGTAGTGCTCAGAACACTACCTTAGGAGCACACCCTTATATTGCCGAAAAGGGGCAGAGAGAGTGGTACCGGGCCCTCACTCGAAAGGAACAACGAGAAAGGAAACTTTGGAGGAAGAGAGGGAGATTCCCACGAAGGCCAAAAGAATGAAGTTGGGACAGAATATGATACCGCCAGGTAGTGTCGTAAGCCTTTTCCAGGTCAAAAAGGACGGCAACAACGGAGGACTTCGCAGCAAAAGCAGTACGAATATAGACCTCCAAGTTCACCAGGACATCTATTGTGCTGCGGCATTTGCCGCAGCGCATATGCCGCAGCATATGCCGCAGTTCCTCCATAGCAGGAACAGGGGGCGCAACCACCGAAATGGGAGGGGAACGATCGAGAGAGTTAGAGGTAGGGGGCGAGGAAGAAAGCAAAGCCTTCTTACCTGCCGGGGAGGAGGAAGGAGGAGCCAGGCTTTCGCGTCTGACTCAAAGAGACCGGTGTCCCAGTAACAACGTACTGGGCAACAGATTCTAGCTTCTCAACAGGAGAAGCAGAACGAGAGCAGACACGATAGCCGTTGGGTGAGTGATGGACATCGGCTTGCACCGACAGGCGGCGTGGAGAGCCAATAGACTGAGGAGAAGGACGAGAAGGATGATCAGAGGGAGACACGACAGACTGGGTAGAAAGAAGGGGAACTGAGAGGTATGAGGGGGATCCTTCGGGACAGAACGCAAAGGAACAGAGGTGACGACGGTGAGCGTGTCTGGGTCTAAGGCCCGGAAACGGTTGTGAGATGGAGGAAGGCGAGAAGAACGAGGAGAGGAAGAGCGCAACACACGAGCATAAGAGACGTTAGCCAGGGGGGAGACAGCTTGGTGCCTCGCTTCAGGAAAAGACAAACGTTCCCGGTGCTTCAAGTTGAGGACGGCTGTCTCAAGCTAGTAATGCACACACGCGTGGGAGAAGGCAGGGTGGGCCTCACCGCAATTGAGGCAGCGATCCTGGGGAGAAGTGCACTCTGACTTAGTGACCCTCGTCCCCACACACAGGATAGAGAGAGACAGTACTGAAGCAGCGGAGGATTCCATGCCCAAACCTCCAGCACCTATTACAGAGCCGAGGAGAGGGAATGTACTCCTGGACAGAGCACCTGGCACCAGCCAAGAATGTCAGAGGGCGGAAGGGTCCTACCATCAAAGGTAATCTTCACAACCCGAAGGGGCTGACGGTGACAACCACGAGGGGGACGAATAAACGAGTCTACCTGGAGGAGAGAATGGCCCTGGGCATCGAGGATATGCCGAATATCTTCGTGGCAGTCCTGCAGATTCCGAACACCGATTGCAACATGGGGTGGGAGGAGAATAGTGCCAACACTGGCATTCAACCGAGCGTTCTTGGAGACCCGAACAGGGGTCTCACCAAGGCAGGATAAGACAGCCAAGTGGGAGGCTGCATCCTGAGAAGGAGCAGCAATGACATGTGTACCAAGACGGGTGGGGTTGAAGGTAACAGGCATCTACGGAATCAACAAGATGCCTATGGAGGGAGAAATCGTCAGGAGGCGTAGAATCAAGAGGAAGGAGATCAAAGAATTTGGCCCACGAAGCGGGACCAAATAAGGATTGATACCTATCAGTACGGGAAGGAATCGAGTGAGTGCGGCCGTGGCGCAGACGGTGTTGAGAACCCCCAGAGAGAGAGAGAGAGAGAGAGAGAGAGAGAGAGAGGGGGGGGGGGGGGTTAAAAGGTGCAGTAGTCACTACTAGAGACTGAGCCGTGCCAGAGAACGAGGTGGTCACCACTGGGGGCTTGAGGCTGGACCCAACCACAGAGAAGGGAGGGGACAAGAGGATTTGACCTTACAACCCAAACTTAGGATCCTTTGCCCTAGCTAAGGATTTTACACGTTTTGATTTTGCATTTTTAATGTAGTATTATTTAAAATACTGAATGTCAAGCCCTAAGTAATTATCCTCATACATATAATTGTGTTATTTCCCCCACACGGCCGACCCCCAAGACGCATTTATCAGTTCCATCCTAATGTGTATTCAACAGAAATGTTCTCAAATACAAGTTAACAATATTATATATTAAAATTGTGTGCATATTTAGGCGTAGGTTGGGTTAAGTTCCGTTGGCAATTATTTTGATCAGCAGTACGTGGGTGAAGCATTTAGAGACGTGCGATTCGAACACAGAAAGAAACCGAACCACGGTTGAGTCGTGTGTAAAGATTTGTCATTTATAAACAGATGGTTTAGTAGCGGGATCAATGAGCATTTGTTAATTGTTTAGGAAGACGGATGAGATCTGGCCCGGGGTGGTGGCGAGGACGGGCTGAGATCTGGCCCGGGGTGGTGGCGAGGACGGGCTCAGATCTGGCCCGGGGTGGAGGCGAGGACGGGCTGAGATCTGGCCCGGAGTGGTGGCGAGGACGGGCTGAGATCTGGCCCGGGGTGGTGGCGAGGACGGGCTGAGATCTGGCCCGGGGTGGTGGCGAGGACGGGCTGAGATCTGGCCCGGGGTGGTGGCCAGGACGGGCTGAGATCTGGCCCGGGGTGGTGGCGAGGACGGGCCGAGATCTGGCCCGGGGTGGTGGCGAGGACGGGCTGAGATCTGGCCCGGGGTGGTGGCGAGGACGGGCTGAGATCTGGCCCGGGGTGGTGGCGAGGACGGGCTGAGATCTGGCCCGGGGTGGTGGCGAGGGACGGGTCACCACAGGCGAGGTGGTGGTGAGGGACGGGTCACCACAGGCGGGGTGGTGGCGAGGGACGGGTCACCACAGGCGGGGTGGTGGCGAGGGACGGGTCACCACAGGCGGGGTTTTGGTGAGGGACGGGTCACCACAGGCGGGGTGGTGGCGAGGGACGGGTCACCACGAGCGGGGTGGTGGCGAGGGACGGGTCACCACAGGCGGGGTTTTGGTGAGGGACGGGTCACCACAGGCGGGGTGGTGGCGAGGGACGGGTCACCACGAGCGGGGTGGTGGCGAGGGACGGGTCACCACAGGCGGGGTGGTGGCGAGGACGGGTCACCACGAGCGGGGTGGTGGCGAGGGACGGGTCACCACAGGCGGGGTGGTGGCGAGGGACGGGTCACCACGAGCGGGGTGGTGGCGAGGGACGGGTCACCACGAGCGGGGTGGTGGCGAGGGACGGGTCACCACGAGCGGGGTGGTGGCGAGGGACGGGTCACCACAAGCGGGGTGGTGGCGAGGGACGGGTCACCACAAGCGGGGTGGTGGCGAGGGACGGGTCACCACGAGCGGGGTGGTGGCGAGGGACGGGTCACCACAAGCGGGGTGGTGGCGAGGGACGGGTCACCACAAGCGGGGTGGTGGCGAGGGGACGGGTCACCACAAGCGGGGTGGTGGCGAGGGACGGGTCACCACGAGCGGGGTGGTGGCGAGGGACGGGTCACCACGAGCGGGGTGCTGTCTGGCCCTGAAGGAGAGGTCATCACAGACAGGCCACCTGAGGGGCCAAGGACACTCACGTACTCAGGTCACTCAGGCTACGCTGTAAGTCAGGAACATCATGCTGGAGGCTGTCCACCACTACCTAACTACCACCACTACGGAGACTACCTGCACAACGTCAAACTACCTACACTAACAGTCTGGCCAGCCTAACACAACAACAAACTGGCGAAAGGCTCTAGATACCCGAAAAAATAAAACAAAAAATATTCTTCTTATAGATATGTACATCTCCAAAAAATATACATGGGTGGAATTCTTCAAGCGAGAAGTCAAAATTCATACCAACACATGACAAACAATTGTGTAGTTCATGCAAACAAGAGAGAAGCAGAGGCTGGCGTGTTTACTGAGAACCATTCCGAGGCGTTGATGCCCGCCGCCGCTTCCCGCCACACGCCACCACTGGCGCCCCGACAACACCTGTGACATGCTGAAAATATAGATAAGGGCACCACTTCTCCTGTTGAGGGGTTACAGTACAGTCTTGGTGAAAGTCTATCGTCCAGGGCACAGTCTATCGTCCAGGGGGGCAGCCTATCGTCCAGGGCACGGTATATTGTACAGGGCACAGTCTATCGTCCAGGATACAGTCTATCGTCCAGGTTACAGTCTATCGTCCAGGGTACAGTCTATCGTCCAGAGGACAGTCTATCGTCTAGAGAACAGTCTATCGTCCAGGGTACAGTATATTGTCCAGGCCCAATCTACTGTGCCCTGGGCACGATAGACAGTGCCCAGGGCACAGTCTATCGTGCAGGACACAGTCAATTGTCCAAGTCAGAGTCAATCGTCCAGGATACAGCATATTGTCCAGGGCACAGTCTATCGTCTAGGAAACAGTCTATCGTCCTGGGCACAGTCTATCGTCCTGGGCACAGTCTATCGTCCAGAGTACAGTATATGGTGTACGGCAGTCCAAGAAGCAATCTTTTGTTCAGGGTACAACCGTAGAGGCGGTCTTTTGTCCAGAGGTACAGTCTATCGTCCACGGTACAAACTATCGTAGAGAGTACACTCTACTGTGCAGGGGTACAGTCTATCATCCACGGTAACGTTCTAGAGACAATCTTTTGTCCAGGAACAATCCTAAACGCAGTCTTTTGAAGAGGTTTCAGTCTATCGTTCAGGGACTGTCCATCGTCCAGGATACAGTTTTAGTGAACTGTATCGTCTAGGGTACACTGTATTATTCTGGGTACATTCCTAAATACAGTCCATCGTCTAGGGTACAGATCTTGAAACAATCTATCATCAACGGTACAGTACTAAGGGCAGTCAATCGTTAGGGCACAGTCCAAGAGATAGTCTATTGTTCTAAGTACAATGATAGATACAGTCTATCGTTCAGGGCACAGTCCTGTGTACAGTTCTAGATGCAGTCTATCAACATGGGTTCAGTCTGTTGTAGAGGATACTCATAATTATAGATACAGTCTACCGCTTAGGGTACAGTCTCTCTTCCTGCATTCAGTCACCGTTACAGTCTATATTCCAGGATACAGTCTTAGAAACAGTCCACCGTCCCACCCTGGACGGTGACTGTCACTAGTAGTGTACCCTGGACGGTGACTGTCACTAGTAGTGTACCCTGGACGGTGACTGTCACTAGTAGTGTACCCTGGACGGTGACTGTCACTAGTGTACCCTGGACGGTGACTGTCACTAGTGTACCCTGGACGGTGACTGTCACCAGTAGTGTACCCTGGATGGTGACTGTCACTAGTGTACCCTGGACGGTGACTGTCACTAGTAGTGTACCCTGGATGGTGACTGTCACTAGTGTACCCTGGACGGTGACTGTCACTAGTAGTGTACCCTGGACGGTGACTGTCACCAGTAGTGTACCCTGGATGGTGACTGTCACTAGTGTACCCTGGACGGTGACTGTCACTAGTAGTGTACCCTGGATGGTGACTGTCACTAGTGTACCCTGGACGGTGACTGTCACTAGTGTACCCTGGACGGTGACTGTCACTAGTAGTGTACCCTGGATGGTGACTGTCACTAGTGTACCCTGGACGGTGACTGTCACTAGTAGTGTACCCTGGATGGTGACTGTCACTAGTGTACCCTGGACGGTGACTGTCACTAGTAGTGTACCCTGGACGGTGACTGTCACTAGTAGTGTACCCTGGACGGTGACTGTCACTAGTAGTGTACCCTGGATGGTGACTGTCACTAGTGTACCCTGGACGGTGACTGTCACTAGTAGTGTACCCTGGATGGTGACTGTCACTAGTGTACCCTGGACGGTGACTGTCACTAGTAGTGTACCCTGGACGGTGACTGTCACTAGTAGTGTACCCTGGACGGTGACTGTCACTAGTAGTGTACCCTGGACGGTGACTGTCACTAGTAGTGTACCCAGGACGGTGACTGTCACTAGTGTACCCTGGACGGTGACTGTCACTAGTGTACCCTGGACGGTGACTGTCACTAGTGTACCCTGGACGGTGACTGTCACTAGTAGTGTACCCTGGACGGTGACTGTCACCAGTAGTGTACCCTGGACGGTGACTGTCACTAGTGTACCCTGGACGGTGACTGTCACCAGTAGTGTACCCTGGACGGTGACTGTCACCAGTAGTGTACCCTGGACGGTGACTGTCACCAGTAGTGTACCCTGGACGGTGACTGTCACTGGTGTACCCTGGACGGTGACTGTCACTAGTGTACCCTGGACGGTGACTGTCACTAGTGTACCCTGGACGGTGACTGTCACTAGTAGTGTACCCTGGACGGTGACTGTCACCAGTAGTGTACCCTGGACGGTGACTGTCACCAGTAGTGTACCCTGGACGGTGACTGTCACCAGTAGTGTACCCTGGATGGTGACTGTCACCAGTAGTGTACCCTGGACGGTGACTGTCACTAGTAGTGTACCCTGGACGGTGACTGTCACTAGTGTACCCTGGACGGTGACTGTCACCAGTGTACCCTGGACGGTGACTGTCACTAGTGTACCCTGGACGGGTTCAATCACTTCCAGTGCACCGTATGAGCCAAGGTACAGATTGCGGTACATATTACAGAATACAATCTAAGAAGAAAATCACAACTTCTAAAATGCAGGTAACTTTTCAATGGCAAGAATACAGAGAAAAATGCAGTATTCAGTACAGGCATACAGCACGAGTCCCATAATACAATACTATGTCAGCCACTAAAATACAATTCAACGTGTAGTCCTCAACGCATGGCACAGTGCACCGTCGAGAGTTTCACTCACACAGTAGAGGACAAACAACAAGTTTCAGGGTACAGTTAACAGCTCAAAAGACAATACGGAATTCAAATTACACTATACAGTCTAGGGGTACAGAATACAGTCTAAGGGTACAGTATACAGTCTATACTACGATATACAGCCAAGGTACGCAATATACTTCAGGAACAATACGGTCTAATACAGTCAGATTTACAGCACAATCGCCAAATATCGTCTAATTTACATTGAATAGTCCAGAATACAGTGAAGAGCATACAATATGGATCCAAAATACATTTGACTGTACAGTATATAGATTAGAAATACAGAAGACAGACAGTGCAATCCAGGATACAGTACACAACAGAGACAACGCCATTCAGACGTTAACACACAGTATCAGTCTTGAGGTGCAACCCTTATCACATAGAACACTGTCTTGTCCATGGTACTGTGAACTGTGTAGGGTACTGGTCGATGTTCAGGGGTCAGTGTACTGTGTAGGGTACTGGTCGATGTTCAGGGGGTCAGTGTACTGTGTAAGGTACTGGTCGATGTTCAGGGGTCAGTGTACTGTGTAGGGTACTGGTCGATGTTCAGGGGGTCAGTGTACTGTGTAAGGTACTGGTCGATGTTCAGGGGTCAGTGTACTGTGTAGGGTACTGGTCGATGTTCAGGGGGTCAGTGTACTGTGTAGGGTACTGGTCGATGTTCAGGGGTCAGTGTACTGTGTAGGGTACTGGTCGATGTTCAGGGGGTCAGTGTACTGTGTAAGGTACTGGTCGATGTTCAGGGGTCAGTGTACTGTGTAGGGTACTGGTCGATGTTCAGGGGGTCAGTGTACTGTGTAGGGTACTGGTCGATGTTCAGGGGTCAGTGTACTGTGTAGGGTACTGGTCGATGTTCAGGGGGTCAGTGTACTGTGTATAGGGTACTGGTCGATGTTCAGGGGTCAGTGTACTGTGTATAGGGTACTGGTCGATGTTCAGGGGGTCAGGGTTTAGAGAGAGAGAGAGAGATGTGCACAGTCCAGGGTATGGTTCACAGTCCAGGGTATGGTTCACAGTCCAGGGTATGGTTCACAGTCCTGGGTATGGTTCACAGTCCTGGGTATGGTTCACAGTCCTGGGTATGGTTCACAGTCCAGGGTATGGTTCACAGTCTTGGGCATGGTTCACAGTCCTGGGCATGGTTCACAGTCCTGGGTATGGTTCACAGTCCTGGGTATGGTTCACAGTCCAGGGTATGGTTCACAGTCCTGGGTATGGTTCACATTCCTGGGTATGGTTCACAGTCCAGGGTATGGTTCACAGTCTAGGGTATGGTTCACAGTCAAGGGTATGGTTCACAGTCCTGGGTATGTTTCACAGTCCTGGGTATGGTTCACAGTCCTGGGTATGGTTCACAGTCCAGGGAATGGTTCACAGTCCAGGGTATGGTTCACAGTCCTGGGTATGGTTCGCAGTCCAGGGTATGGTTCACAGTATAGGGTATGGTTCACAGTCCTGGGTATGGTTCACAGTCCATGGTATGGTTCACAGTCCATGGTATGGTTCACAGTCCTGGGTATGGTTCACAGTCCAAGGTATGGTTCACAGTCCAGGGTATTGTTCAGTCACTAGAACAATATACAATTCTCACTACATTCAGAACTTGAGGGTACAGTCTAGGATACAGTCACATCCCAAGGAGTTATAATGTTGGAGTCAACAGTGATGCTGTATGGGGCAGAGTACAACACACTGGGATACATATATATTACTGACTACTATCCATATTTTGTGAACATAAAATCAATATATAATACAGGATAAGAATAGTTGACCCTATCACTCGAGTAGCAGGCAGTCCATGCTGGTATACTGAATACACATGTATACAGTAACCTCATGTATACAGTATACACATGTATACAGTATACACATGTATACAGCCGGGGTCTCCACATCATTCACTAGATTAATTAGTGTTGGTGGTCAGGTGGCTATAAACAGGGCAATGCCAGTCACCAGTTGTTACTTGTAAATAATAAACTACACAAGTCAGTCAGTCAGTCAGTGAAGGACAGTCGCAACACAGCCACGACAGTCAGTTCTTAAGTGTTACAACACACAACTGTCTCCCAGGTCAACCCGTTCTCGCACTTCCTTACAGTCAATATTGACTTATTAAATACGTGTATATGTGACATACTAAACATACTAGTTTACCTTGAAAAGCTTCATAGAAAACACCGACCTTCCTTAACCTTCTTAGTATGTTAAGATAAGCATCTTATTGCTTCGTAATTACAATTATTACTTAACCTATACCTATAATAGGTTAAGTAATAATTGTAATTACGAAGCAATAAGATGCTTATCTTAACATACTAAGAAGGTTAGGTAAGGTCGGTGTTTTCTATGAAGCTTTTCAAGGTAAACTAAAATAGTCACAATAAATTAGTATGTCACATATGCACTTCTTTAATAAGTCAATATTGACTATACGAAAGTGCGAGACCGGGTTGCCCAGGTGAGGCACGCACTCGCTGAAGGTGATTGACGAGTCCTTAGAATTATTGATCCCTATACTACCTTGGAATATTTATTTCTATAAATTAACATGTATTTCTGTCTGTTCGAGGTTGAGGGCCAGATGGTTTGAGCTAGCCTCACCCAACTTTGCAGCCTGAATCCTATGGGGTACGTGACCAACATGGTCGGGTCGGGGTTGGCATAAGAGAAACGAGTGCCAATTCAAACAGTGCCACTGGAACCCCATGACACTTCTTGGAATCTCATAATGACTCTACTTGCAAGTATTATTATTTATTCTCTCAGCTTTCTTGGCATCATATTATGCACTCACATATCTACAAAATGTATAGCAAAATACTATCATAATTTCCCTGTAATTAGTTGAAATATGGGACTGATTGTAGAGGGAATTGGTTCCCTGCTCATCACACCACCCGACCCATCCGTAACAGCTGGAGGAAGAGGGCGTTGGAGGCGGTTTCTCTGAGAGGTAGACAAAGGGACAGAGGGGAGGGAGAGGGACAGAGAGGGAGGGAGAGGGACAGAGAGGGAGGGAGAGGGACAGAGAGGGAGGGAGAGGGACAGAGAGGGACAGAGAGGGAGGGAGAGGGAGGGAGAGGGACAGAGAGGGAGAAATTTCTTAATTACTATCGTATTAACAAGAAATTCTTGTTTTATATTTCTTATCTTCGGATTCCGAGCGGGACACAAATGGTTGGGCACATTTCCTATCACCTAATGCACCTGTTCACCGAGCCGCAGGTACGTACCCAGGAGTTAGAAAGTTTGTGGTTGCTTCCTGGGGGAGGGGGGGAGGGGGTCTGTATTCGACCTCGTGGATATGGGGCGGGGGAGAGGGGGGGGGGGACCTCGATACAAGCCTAGCATATATAACAAAACTCTGGCTGCCCGTCCCCCGACAATATGAATAATATTTATATATATATATATAATGTATATATATATATAATGTATATATATATATATATATATATATATATATATATATATATATATATATATATATATATATACACACACACACATACACATCCATACTTGGGCAGCATGCGTTCATTTAAGCATATTTTGTTTAATATGACCGCATTGCTGGCATTGTTGATCTTATAGTACAAGCTTTCTATGTTTCTATTTCCTTAGTGTCAGTATTAAGAAGAACAATCAAGTTACCAAAATTCATGGTGAAGAAAATCTAGTAATTCTTGAAGCATATATTTTTTGCAAGGTTTCGTTCCTCTCCGGAGAATCTTCAGGTAAAGAATGAATACATAAGGTCCAATTTTAGGTTAAATACAAAGGTGGAAGGGGAGGAATGTTCGGGGCAAGGTGAAAGGTCAAAGGAATATGTGGGGCAATCAAACGTAGGGTAAGAAGTAGGGGAAATAAGGGGCAAGGGTCAATCAAACATTGGGGCAAGGCGTTGTATGATACTGCATGAAAGATGTCGTCTTCACTCGGGCATGTTTGGTGAGGGTCTGAGTGTCGGCAAGGTAGCCAAGTTATTATTCTCTATATATAGACTGGCTCTTTTTTCTCTTGCAAGTATAAGTTCCAGGATTTGCAGTCTTTTTTGGCCAGTGGCGGATTCCAGGATTTGTGTGTTATCTACTAGCATTTGATAGTAGATAATACAAATATACAGAATAACTAAATATTATTTTAAGATACTAAAAGGAAACAAAGTTTTTCTCTCAGTCCCACATAAATTCACATAGAAACCGAACCACATTCCATAATGTTGCACTAAAACGTATTCCTATAGACGGGATTATCCTACTACAATAATTCGCACTAGCACAATTATACCTGTGTACCGTGTCACGTCTACAGTGCACCCAGACCGAAATATATTTTTCAGGATATGAAGGAAAATGGCAATTAAATTGTTTCACCTCTCCTTGACGCGTGTTGTTCATTCCATAGTTCGATTTAAAGATAACAGCAGTAAAGATAACAGCAGTCTAATAATCGAGGGCAGAACAAGTATATAATTCGACATGTACATACCAGTGGCACAGAGTACATACCAGTGGCACAGAGTACATACCAGTGGCACAGAGTACATACCAGTGGCACAGAGTACATACCAGTGGCACAGAGTACATACCAGTGGCACAGAGTACATACCAGTGGCACAGAGTACATACCAGTGGCAGAGAGTACAGGGCCGAGGATAACAACATCTAATGACCTAAACGGCAGTACGCAAAGGGAAAGACGCTAACCTGAACGTTGTTGATGCAATAATGCAACCCCTTCTCGCAAATTCGTAAAGTCAATATTGACTTATTAACTACGTGCATAGGTGATATACTAAACATAATAGATACCCTTAAAAAGATTCATAGAAAACACCGACCTTACCTAACCTTGTTAGTATCTTAAGATAAGCATCTTATTGCTTCGTAATTACAATTATTACTTAACTTATACCTATTATAGGTTAGGTAATAATAGTAATTACGAAGCTATAAGATGCTTATCTTAACATACTAACAAGGTTAGGTAAGGTCGGTGTTTTCTATGAATCTTTTTAAGGGTATCTATTATGTTAAGTATGTCACCTATGCACATATTTAATAAGTCAATATTGACTTATTAAATTTGCGAGAACGGGTTGAATAATGGTAATGAGCCAAGGAACGAGGCGCAACAGGCCGGGCCTATCATTTAAGGTACTCCAGCAATGATTGATTAAGGCCGATTCAATCAAATTTCGTTCGACAGCCACCGCGATGGGTTATGTTTTTTGAGCCCTTTCAGTAGATGGTATGATCGGCAAGGCTAACATTAAACTAGACTGTTGTGCGGTTCTTATTGAATATCGATGTCTGTAGACGCGTGTGTTAAGTTTTGTGCTTATCTGACTGATGTATTAAATAACACAGTCTTTGCAAGAACTCGAATACCCGCATCCTGCAGAAGCAGTTGGTGAGTTCTTAATAAAATGAATTTGATTGTATTATTATTTTTGATAACTAAGATGACAGTAAAGATCCTAAAAGGCCAGGAAAGTTTAGTAAGCCTTTCAGAACAGGTAACACAAGTGAGATTTGTTAAGTCAAGGATGGCCTTGGGTTTGTTAAGTCAAGGATGGCCTTGGGTTTGTCAAGTCAAGGATGGCCTTGGGTTTGTTAAGTCAAGGATGGCCTTGGGTTTGTTAAGTCAAGGATGGCCTTGGGTTTGTTAAGTCAAGAATGGCCTTGGGTTTGTTAAGTCAAGGATGGCCTTGGGTTTGTTAAGTCAAGGATGGCCTTGGGTTTGTTAAGTCAAGGATGGCCTTGGGTTTGTTAAGTCAAGGATGGCCTTGGGTTTGTTAAGTCAAGGATGGCCTTGGGTTTGTTAAGTCAAGGATGGCCTTGGGTTTGTCATTATAACTTTGTCAGGCGAAACGAAGACTCTAAACACTGCTTTTGGATATTATAACTTCGCCTCAATTTCATATATTTTGGTCGAAGAATTCTGGGCTACAAGCTCGCAGGGTTCTCGGGAAGGTTATCTTGAGATGATTTCGGGGCTTTAGTGTCCCCGCGGCCCGGTCCTCGACCAGGCCTCCACCCCCAGGAAGCAGCCCGTGACAGCTGACTAACACCCAGGTACCTATTTTACTGCTAGGTAACAGGGGCATAGGGTGAAAGAAACTCTGCCCATTGTTTCTCGCCGGCGCCCGGGATCGAACCCGGGACCACAAGTCCAGCGTGCTGTCCGCTCGGCCGACCGGCTCCCGGGAACGTGGAAGACAACACCGAATATTTAACGTTAATATGGAGGATCGAATACTACCTACCTTGAGGCTACCTTGAGGTGCTTCCGGGGCTTAGTGTCCCCGCGGCCCGGTCGTCGACCAGGCCTCCTGGTTGCTGGACTGATCAACCAGGCTGTTAGACGCGGCTGCTCGCAGCCTGACGTATGAGTCACAGCCTGGTTGATCAGGTATCCTTTGGAGGTGCTTATCCAGTTCTCTCTTGAACACTGAGGGGTTTGCCAGTTATGCCCCTTATGTGTAGTGGAAGCGTGTTGAACAGTCTCGGGCCTCTGATGTTGATAGAGTTCTCTCTCAGAGTACCTGTTGCACCTCTGCTTTTCAACGGGGGTATTCTGCACATCCTGCCATGTCTTCTGGTCTCATGTGGTGTTATTTCTGTGTGCAGGTTTGGGACCAGCCCCTCAATTATTTTCCACGTGTAAATTATTATGTATCTCTCCCGCCTGCGCTCAAGGGAGTACAGATTTAGGCTCTTTAGTCGGTCCCAGTAATTTAGATGTTTTACTGAGTGGATTCTAGCAGTAAAGGATCTCTGCACGCTCTCTAGGTCAGCAATTTCTCCAGCTTTGAAAGGGGCTGTCATTGTGCAGCAGTACTCCACTCTAGATAGCACAAGCGTTTTGAAAAGTATCATCATCGGTATAGCATCTCTAGTGTGAAAAGTTCTTGTTATCCAACCTGTCATTTTTCTTGCAGTTGTGACGGCTACTTTATTGTGTTCTTTAAAGGTAAGGTCTTCCGACATGAGTACACCCAGGTCCTTTACATTGCCTTTTCGTTCTATGTTATGATTTGCCTGCGTTTTGTACGTGGTTCCTGTTTTTATGTTTTCAATTTTTCCGTAGCGCATGAGCTGAAACTTATCCTCGTTGAATACCATATTATTTTCTGTAGCCCATAGAAAGACCTGATCAACATCTGATTGGAGGTTTGCCGTGTCCTCTATGTTGCCAACTCTCATGAAAATCCTAGTGTCATCTGCAAAGGATGATACAGTGCTATAGGTTGTGTTCTGGTCTATGTCCGATATGAGGATGAGAAAA
>NC_091216.1:14596970-14708103 GCF_040958095.1 Procambarus clarkii | reverse complement strand
GCTAGCGGCCAAAAATGGGGCAATTTTCGCCGTTAGCGGCCAAAAATCGTGCAAATTTCGACGCTAGCGGCCAAAATCGTGCGAATTTCGCTCCTAGCGGCGCAAAAATCAGCGACGATTTTCGCTGCTAGCGGCCAGAAACTATGCGATTTTTGCAGCTGGCGGGCAAAAATAGCGATTTTCGCCGCTAACCGGCCAAAAATAGCGCGATTTTCGCTGCTAGCGGCCAAAAACCGTGCGATTTTCGCCGCTAGCGGCCAAAATCGCATAGTTTCTGGCGCTAGCAGCAAAAAATCGCGCGATTTTTGGCCGCTAGGAGCGAAATTCGCACGATTTTGGCCGCTAGCGTCGAAATTTGCACGATTTTTAGGCCGCTAACGGCGAAAATTGCCCCAATTTTTGGCCGCTAGCGGCGAAAATAGCCCCTTTTTTGGCCGCTAGCGGCAAAAATCGGTCGATTTTTGGTAGGTAACGGCGAAATTCCGCGAATTTTTTTTGCCCGCCAGCTGCAAAAATCGCATGGTTTCTGGCCGCTAGGGGCGAAAATCGCGCGATTTTTGGCCGCTAGCGGCGAAATTCGCGCGATTTTAGCCCGCCAGCTGCAAAAATCGCATGGTTTCTGGCCGCTAGCGTCGAAAACTGCACGGTTTTAGGCCGCAAGCGGCGAAAATCGCCCGATTTTTGGCCGCTAGCGGCGATAAATGCGCGGTTTTAGGCCGCAAGCGGCGAAAATCGCGCTATTTTTGGCCGGTAGCGGCGAAAATTGCGATTTTTGCACGCCAGCTGCGAAAATCGCATGGTTTTTGGCCGCTAGCGGCGAAAATCGCGCGGTTTTTGGCCGCTAGCGGCGAAAAAGCGCGGTTTTTTGGCCGGTAGCGGCAAAAATCGCGCTATTTTCGCCCGCCAGCTGCAAAAATCGCATAGTTTCTGGCCGCTAGCGGCGAAAATCGCGCGATTTTTGGCCGCAGCTGCAAAAATCGCATGGTTTCTGGCCGCTAGCGTCGAAAATAGCGCGGTTTTCGGCCGTTAGCCGCAAAAACCGCCCGATTTTTGGCCGCTAGCGGCGAAAACCGCACGGTTTTTGGCCGCAAGCGGCGAAAATCGCGTTATTTTTGGCCAGTAGCGGCGAAAATCGCGATTTTTGCACGCCAGCTGCGAAAATCGCATGTTTTTGGCCGCTAGAGGCGAAAATCGCGGTATTTTTGGCCGGTAGCGGCGAAATCGCGATTTTTGCCCGCCAGCTGCGAAAATCGCATGTTTTTGGCCGCTAGCTGCGAAAATCGCACGATTTTTGGCCGCTAGCGGCGAAAATCGGTCGATTTTTTGGCAGGTAGCGGCGAAATTCACGCGATTTTTGCCCGCCAGCTGCAAAAATCGCATGGTTTCTGGCCGCTAGCGTCGAAAACCGCACGGTTTTTGGCCGCAAGCGGCGACAATCGCGCTATTTTTGGCCGGTAGCGGCGAAAAATCGCGATTTTTGCACGCCAGCTGCGAAAATCGCATGGTTTTTGGCCGCTAGAGGCGAAAATCGCGCTATTTTGGCCGGTAGCGGCGAAAATCGCGATTTTGCCCGCCAGCTGCGAAAATCGCATGTTTTTGGCCGCTAGCGGCGAAAATCGCGCGGTTTTGGCCGGTAGCGGCGAAAATCGCGCTATTTTTGCCCGCCAGCTGCAAAAATCGCATGGTTTCTGGCGCGCTAGCGTCGAAAATAGCGCGGTTTTCGGCCGTTAGCGGCAAAAATTCGCCCGATTTTTGGCCGCTAGTGGCGAAAATAGCCCCTTTTTTGGCCGCTAGCGGCGAAAATCGGTCGATTTTTGGCAGGTAGCGGCGAAATTCCGCGCGATTTTTGGCCGGTAGCGGGCGAAAATCGCGATTTGTGCCCGCCAGGCTGCGAAAATCGCATGTTTTTGGCCGCTAGCGGCGAAAATCGCGCGGGTTTTTGGCCGGTAGCGGCGAAAATCGCGCTATTTTTTGCCCGCCAGCTGCAAAAATCGCATGGTTTTCTGGCCGCTAGCGTCGAAAATAGCGCGGTTTTTGGCCTGAAGCGGCGAAAATCGCGCTATTTTTGCCCGCCAGCTGCAAAAATCGCAAAGTTTCTGGCCGCTAGCGGCGAAAATCGCACGATTTTTTGGCCGCTAACGGCGAAAATCGCCCCATTTTTGGCCGCTAGCGGCGAAAATAGCCCGTTTTTGGCCGCTAGCGGCGAAAATAGGCCCTTTTTTTGGCAGGTAGCGTCGAAATTCACGCGATTTTTGCCCCGCCAGCTGCAAAAATCGCATAGTTTTTGGCCGCTAGCGGCGAAATTTGCACGATTTTTGCCATCTAGCCGTGAAAATCGCCCCATTTTGGCCGCTAGCGGCGAAAATAGCCCTTTTTTTTGGCCGCTAGCGGCGAAAATCGGTCGATTTTTGGCAGGTATCGGCGAAATTCGCGCGATTCTTGCCCGCCAAGCTGCAAATATCGCATGGTTTCTGGCCGCTAGCGTCGAAAATAGCGCGGTTTTTTGGCCGTTAGCCGCCAAAACCGCCCGATTTTTGGCCGCTAGCGGCGAAAATCGCACAGTTTTTGGCCGCTAGCAGCGAAAATCGCGCTATTTTGGCCGGTAGCGGCGAAAATCGCTATTTTTGCCCGCCAGCTGCAAAAATCGCATAGTTTTCTGGCCGCTAGCAGCGAAAATCGCGCGATTTTTGGCCGCTAGGAGCGAAATTTGCAAGATTTTTGGCCGCTAGCGTCGAAATTTGCACGATTTTTGGCCGCTAACGGCGAAAATTGCCCCCATTTTTGGCCGCTAGCGGCAAAAATAGCCCCTTTTTTGGCCGCTAGCGGCGAAAATAGGCCCTTTTTGGCCGCTAGCAGCAAAAATCGGTCGATTTTTGGCAGGTAGCGGCGAAATTCACGCGATTTTTGCCCGCCAGCTGCAAAAATCGCATGGTTTCTGGCCGCTAGCAGCGAAAATCGCGCGATTTTTGGCCGCTAGCGGCGAAATTCGCACGATTTTTGGCCGCTAGCGTCGAAATTTGCACGATTTTTGGCCGCTAGCGGCGAAAATTGCCCGTTTTTTTGGCCGCTAGCGGCGAAAATCGGTCGATTTTTGGCAGGTAGCGGCGAAATTCGCGCGATTTTAGCCCGCCAGCTGCAAAAATCGCATGGTTTCTGGCCGCTAGCGTCGAAAACTGCACGGTTTTAGGCCGCAAGCGGCGAAAATCGCCCGATTTTTGGCCGCTAGCGGCGATAACCGCACGGTTTTAGGCCGCAAGCGGCGAAAATCGCGCTATTTTTGGCCGGTAGCGGCGAAAATTGCGATTTTTGCACGCCAGCTGCGAAAATCGCATGGTTTTTGGCCGCTAGCGGCGAAAATCGCGCGGTTTTTGGCCGCTAGCGGCGAAAATCGCGCGGTTTTTGGCCGGTAGCGGCAAAAATCGCGCTATTTTCGCCCGCCAGCTGCAAAAATCGCATAGTTTCTGGCCGCTAGCGGCGAAAATCGCGCGATTTTTGGCCGCCAGCTGCAAAAATCGCATGGTTTCTGGCCGCTAGCGTCGAAAATAGCGCGGTTTTTGGCCGTTAGCCGCAAAAACCGCCCGATTTTTGGCCGCTAGCGGCGAAAATCGCACGGTTTTAGGCCGCTAGCGGTGAAAATCGCGCTATTTTTGGCCGGTAGCGACGAAAATCGCGATTTTTGCCCGCCAGCTGCGAAAATCGCATGTTTTTGGCCGCTAGCTGCGAAAATCGCACGATTTTTGGCCGCTAGCGGCGAAAATCGGTCGATTTTTGGCAGGTAGCGGCGAAATTCACGCGATTTTTGCCCGCCAGCTGCAAAAATCGCATGGTTTCTGGCCGCTAGCGTCGAAAACCGCACGGTTTTTGGCCGCAAGCGGCGAAAATCGCGCTATTTTTGGCCGGTAGCGGCGAAAATCGCGATTTTTGCACGCCAGCTGCGAAAATCGCATGGTTTTTGGCCGCTAGAGGCGAAAATCGCGCTATTTTTGGCCGGTAGCGGCGAAAATCGCGATTTTTGCCCGCCAGCTGCGAAAATCGCATGTTTTTGGCCGCTAGCGGTGAAAATCGCGCGGTTTTTGGCCGGTAGCGGCGAAAATCGCGCTATTTTTGCCCGCCAGCTGCAAAAATCGCATAGTTTCTGGCCGCTAGCGTCGAAATTTGCACGATTTTTGCCATCTAGCCGTGAAAATCGCCCCATTTTTGGCCGCTAGCGGCGAAAATAGCCCCTTTTTTGGCCGCTTGCGGCGAAAATCGGTCGATTTTTGGCAGGGTAGCGGCGAAATTCACGCGATTTTTGCCCGCCAGCTGCAAAAATCGCATGGTTTCTGGCCGCTAGCGTCGAAAACCGCACGGTTTTTGGCCGCAAGCGGCGAAAATCGCGCTATTTTTGGCCGGTAGCGGCGAAAATCGCGATTTTGCACGCCAGCTGCGAAAATCGCATGGTTTTTGGCCGCTAGAGGCGAAAATCGCGCTATTTTTGGCCGGTAGCGGCGAAAATCGCGATTTTTGCCCGCCAGCTGCGAAAATCGCATGTTTTTGGCCGCTAGCAGCGAAAATCGCGCGGTTTTTGGCCGGTAGCGGCGAAAATCGCGCTATTTTTGCCCGCCAGCTGCAAAAATCGCATGGTTTCTGGCCGCTTGCGTCGAAAATAGCGCGGTTTTCGGCCGTTAGCGGCAAAAATCGCCCGATTTTTGGCCGCTAGTGGCGAAAATAGCCCCTTTTTTGGCCGCTAGCGGCGAAAATCGGTCGATTTTTGGCAGGTAGCGGCGAAATTCGCGCGATTTTTGGCCGGTAGCGGCGAAAATCGCGATTTGTGCCCGCCAGCTGCGAAAATCGCATGTTTTTGGCCGCTAGCGGCGAAAATCGCGCGGTTTTTGGCCGGTAGCGGCGAAAATCGCGCTATTTTTGCCCGCCAGCTGCAAAAATCGCATGGTTTCTGGCCGCTAGCGTCGAAAATAGCGCGGTTTTTGGCCTGTAGCGGCGAAAATCGCGCTATTTTTGCCCGCCAGCTGCAAAAATCGCATGGTTTCTGGCCGCTAGCGTCGAAAATAGCGCGGTTTTCGGCCGTTAGCCGCAAAAACCGCCCGATTTTTGGCCGCTAGCGGCGAAAACCGCACGGTTTTTGGCCGCAAGCGGCGAAAATCGCGCTATTTTTGGCCAGTAGCGGCGAAAATCGCGATTTTTGCACGCCAGCTGCGAAAATCGCATGTTTTTGGCCGCTAGAGGCGAAAATCGCGGTATTTTTGGCCGGTAGCGGCGAAAATCGCGATTTTTGCCCGCCAGCTGCGAAAATCGCATGTTTTTGGCCGCTAGCTGCGAAAATCGCACGATTTTTGGCCGCTAGCGGCGAAAATCGGTCGATTTTTGGCAGGTAGCGGCGCAATTTACGCGATTTTTGCCCGCCAGCTGCAAAAATCGCATGGTTTCTGGCCGCTAGCGTCGAAAACCGCACGGTTTTTGGCCGCAAGCGGCGAAAATCGCGCTATTTTTGGCCGGTAGCGGCGAAAATCGCGATTTTTGCACGCCAGCTGCGAAAATCGCATGGTTTTTGGCCGCTAGAGGCGAAAATCGCGCTATTTTTGGCCGGTAGCGGCGAAAATCGCGATTTTTGCCCGCCAGCTGCGAAAATCGCATGTTTTTGGCCGCTAGCAGCGAAAATCGCGCGGTTTTGGCCGGTAGCGGCGAAAATCGCGCTATTTTTGCCCGCCAGCTGCAAAAATCGCATGGTTTCTGGCCGCTTGCGTCGAAAATAGCGCGGTTTTCGGCCGTTAGCGGCAAAAATCGCCCGATTTTTGGCCGCTAGTGGCGAAAATAGCCCCTTTTTTGGCCGCTAGCGGCGAAAATCGGTCGATTTTTGGCAGGTAGCGGCGAAATTCGCGCGATTTTTGGCCGGTAGCGGCGAAAATCGCGATTTGTGCCCGCCAGCTGCGAAAATCGCATGTTTTTGGCCGCTAGCGGCGAAAATCGCGCGGTTTTTGGCCGGTAGCGGCGAAAATCGCGCTATTTTTGCCCGCCAGCTGCAAAAATCGCATGGTTTCTGGCCGCTAGCGTCGAAAATAGCGCGGTTTTTGGCCTGTAGCGGCGAAAATCGCGCTATTTTTGCCCGCCAGCTGCAAAAATCGCATGGTTTCTGGCCGCTAGCGTCGAAAATAGCGCGGTTTTCGGCCGTTAGCCGCAAAAACCGCCCGATTTTTGGCCGCTAGCGGCGAAAACCGCACGGTTTTTGGCCGCAAGCGGCGAAAATCGCGCTATTTTTGGCCAGTAGCGGCGAAAATCGCGATTTTTGCACGCCAGCTGCGAAAATCGCATGTTTTTGGCCGCTAGAGGCGAAAATCGCGGTATTTTTGGCCGGTAGCGGCGAAAATCGCGATTTTTGCCCGCCAGCTGCGAAAATCGCATGTTTTTGGCCGCTAGCTGCGAAAATCGCACGATTTTTGGCCGCTAGCGGCGATAATCGGTCGATTTTTGGCAGGTAGCGGCGAAATTCACGCGATTTTTGCCCGCCAGCTGCAAAAATCGCATGGTTTCTGGCCGCTAGCGTCGAAAACCGCACGGTTTTTTGGCCGCAAGCGGCGAAAATCGCGCTATTTTTGGCCGGTAGCGGCGAAAATCGCGATTTTTGCACGCCAGCTGCAAAAATCGCATGGTTTCTGGCCGCTAGCGTCGAAAATAGCGCGGTTTTTTGGCCGTTAGCCGCCAAAACCGCCCGATTTTTGGCCGCTAGCGGCGAAAATCGCACGGTTTTTGGCCGCTAGCAGCGGAAAATCGCGCTATTTTTGGCCGGTAGCGGCGAAAATCGCTATTTTTGCCCGCCAGCTGCAAAAATCGCATAGTTTCTGGCCGCTAGCAGCGAAAATCGCGCGATTTTTGGCCGCTAGGAGCGAAATTCGCACGATTTTTGGCCGCTAGCGTCGAAATTTGCACGATTTTTGGCCGCTAACGGCGAAAATTGCCCCATTTTTGGCCGCTAGCGGCGAAAATAGCCCCTTTTTTGGCCGCTAGCGGCAAAAATCGTTCGATTTTTGGCAGGTAGCGGCGAAATTCACGCGATTTTTGCCCGCCAGCTGCAAAAATCGCATGGTTTCTGGCCGCTAGGGGCGAAAATCGCGCGATTTTTGGCCGCTAGCGGCGAAATTCGCACGATTTTTGGCCGCTAGCGTCGAAATTTGCACGATTTTTGGCCGCTAGCGGCGAAAATTGCCCGTTTTTTGGCCGCTAGCGGCGAAAATCTTTCGATTTTTGGCAGGTAGCGGCGAAATTCGCGCGATTTTAGCCCGCCAGCTGCAAAAATCGCATGGTTTCTGGCCGCTAGCGTCGAAAACTGCACGGTTTTAGGCCGCAAGCGGCGAAAATCGCCCGATTTTTGGCCGCTAGCGGCGATAAATGCACGGTTTTAGGCCGTAAGCGGCGAAAATCGCGCTATTTTTGGCCGGTAGCGGCGAAAATTGCGATTTTTGCACGCCAGCTACGAAAATCGCATGGTTTTTGGCCGCTAGCGGCGAAAATCGCGCGGTTTTTGGCCGCTAGCGGCGAAAATCGCGCGGTTTTTGGCCGGTAGCGGCAAAAATCGCGCTATTTTCGCCCGCCAGCTGCAAAAATCGCATAGTTTCTGGCCGCTAGCGGCGAAAATCGCGCGATTTTTGGCCGCCAGCTGCAAAAATCGCATGGTTTCTGGCCGCTAGCGTCGAAAATAGCGCGGTTTTCGGCCGTTAGCCGCAAAAACCGCCCGATTTTTTGGCCGCTAGCGGCGAAAACCGCACGGTTTTTGGCCGCAAGCGGCGAAAATCGCGCTATTTTTGGCCAGTAGCGGCGAAAATCGCGATTTTTGCACGCCAGCTGCGAAAATCGCATGTTTTTGGCCGCTAGAGGCGAAAATCGCGGTATTTTTGGCCGGTAGCGGCGAAAATCGCGATTTTTGCCCGCCAGCTGCGAAAATCGCATGTTTTTGGCCGCTAGCTGCGAAAATCGCACGATTTTTGGCCGCTAGCGGCGAAAATCGGTCGATTTTTGGCAGGTAGCGGCGAAATTCACGCGATTTTTGCCCGCCAGCTGCAAAAATCGCATGGTTTCTGGCCGCTAGCGTCGAAAACCGCACGGTTTTTGGCCGCAAGCGGCGAAAATCGCGCTATTTTTGGCCGGTAGCGGCGAAAATCGCGATTTTTGCACGCCAGCTGCAAAAATCGCATGGTTTCTGGCCGCTAGCGTCGAAAATAGCGCGGTTTTTGGCCGTTAGCCGCCAAAACCGCCCGATTTTTGGCCGCTAGCGGCGAAAATCGCACGGTTTTTGGCCGCTAGCAGCGAAAATCGCGCTATTTTTGGCCGGTAGCGGCGAAAATCGCTATTTTTGCCCGCCAGCTGCAAAAATCGCATAGTTTCTGGCCGCTAGCAGCGAAAATCGCGCGATTTTTGGCCGCTAGGAGCGAAATTCGCACGATTTTTGGCCGCTAGCGTCGAAATTTGCACGATTTTTGGCCGCTAACGGCGAAAATTGCCCCATTTTTGGCCGCTAGCGGCGAAAATAGCCCCTTTTTTGGCCGCTAGCGGCAAAAATCGTTCGATTTTTGGCAGGTAGCGGCGAAATTCACGCGATTTTTGCCCGCCAGCTGCAAAAATCGCATGGTTTCTGGCCGCTAGGGGCGAAAATCGCGCGATTTTTGGCCGCTAGCGGCGAAATTCGCACGATTTTTGGCCGCTAGCGTCGAAATTTGCACGATTTTTGGCCGCTAGCGGCGAAAATTGCCCGTTTTTTGGCCGCTAGCGGCGAAAATCGGTCGATTTTTGGCAGGTAGCGGCGAAATTCGCGCGATTTTAGCCCGCCAGCTGCAAAAATCGCATGGTTTCTGGCCGCTAGCGTCGAAAACTGCACGGTTTTAGGCCGCAAGCGGCGAAAATCGCCCGATTTTTGGCCGCTAGCGGCGATAAATGCACGGTTTTAGGCCGTAAGCGGCGAAAATCGCGCTATTTTTGGCCGGTAGCGGCGAAAATTGCGATTTTTGCACGCCAGCTACGAAAATCGCATGGTTTTTGGCCGCTAGCGGCGAAAATCGCGCGGTTTTTGGCCGCTAGCGGCGAAAATCGCGCGGTTTTTGGCCGGTAGCGGCAAAAATCGCGCTATTTTCGCCCGCCAGCTGCAAAAATCGCATAGTTTCTGGCCGCTAGCGGCGAAAATCGCGCGATTTTTGGCCGCCAGCTGCAAAAATCGCATGGTTTCTGGCCGCTAGCGTCGAAAATAGCGCGGTTTTCGGCCGTTAGCCGCAAAAACCGCCCGATTTTTGGCCGCTAGCGGCGAAAACCGCACGGTTTTTGGCCGCAAGCGGCGAAAATCGCGCTATTTTTGGCCAGTAGCGGCGAAAATCGCGATTTTTGCACGCCAGCTGCGAAAATCGCATGTTTTTGGCCGCTAGAGGCGAAAATCGCGGTATTTTTGGCCGGTAGCGGCGAAAATCGCGATTTTTGCCCGCCAGCTGCGAAAATCGCATGTTTTTGGCCGCTAGCTGCGAAAATCGCACGATTTTTGGCCGCTAGCGGCGAAAATCGGTCGATTTTTGGCAGGTAGCGGCGAAATTCACGCGATTTTTGCCCGCCAGCTGCAAAAATCGCATGGTTTCTGGCCGCTAGCGTCGAAAACTGCACGGTTTTAGGCCGCAAGCGGCGAAAATCGCCCGATTTTTGGCCGCTAGCGGCGATAAATGCACGGTTTTAGGCCGTAAGCGGCGAAAATCGCGCTATTTTTGGCCGGTAGCGGCGAAAATTGCGATTTTTGCACGCCAGCTACGAAAATCGCATGGTTTTTGGCCGCTAGCGGCGAAAATCGCGCGGTTTTTGGCCGCTAGCGGCGAAAATCGCGCGGTTTTTGGCCGGTAGCGGCAAAAATCGCGCTATTTTCGCCCGCCAGCTGCAAAAATCGCATAGTTTCTGGCCGCTAGCGGCGAAAATCGCGCGATTTTTGGCCGCCAGCTGCAAAAATCGCATGGTTTCTGGCCGCTAGCGTCGAAAATAGCGCGGTTTTCGGCCGTTAGCCGCAAAAACCGCCCGATTTTTGGCCGCTAGCGGCGAAAACCGCACGGTTTTTGGCCGCAAGCGGCGAAAATCGCGCTATTTTTGGCCAGTAGCGGCGAAAATCGCGATTTTTGCACGCCAGCTGCGAAAATCGCATGTTTTTGGCCGCTAGAGGCGAAAATCGCGGTATTTTTGGCCGGTAGCGGCGAAAATCGCGATTTTTGCCCGCCAGCTGCGAAAATCGCATGTTTTTGGCCGCTAGCTGCGAAAATCGCACGATTTTTGGCCGCTAGCGGCGAAAATCGGTCGATTTTTGGCAGGTAGCGGCGAAATTCACGCGATTTTTGCCCGCCAGCTGCAAAAATCGCATGGTTTCTGGCCGCTAGCGTCGAAAACCGCACGGTTTTTGGCCGCAAGCGGCGAAAATCGCGCTATTTTTGGCCGGTAGCGGCGAAAATCGCGATTTTTGCACGCCAGCTGCGAAAATCGCATGGTTTTTGGCCGCTAGCGGCGAAAATCGCGCGGTTTTTGGCCGGTAGCGGCGAAAATCGCGCTATTTTTGCCCGCCAGCTGCAAAAATCGCATGGTTTCTGGCCGCTAGCGTCGAAAATAGCGCGGTTTTTGGCCTGTAGCGGCGAAAATCGCGCTATTTTTGCCCGCCAGGTACAAAAATCGCAAAGTTTCTGGCCGCTAGCGGCGAAAATCGCACGATTTTTGGCCGCTAACGGCGAAAATCGCCCCATTTTTGGCCGCTAGCGGCGAAAATAGCCCCGTTTTTGGCCGCTAGCGGCGAAAATAGGCCCTTTTTTGGCAGGTAGCGTCGAAATTCACGCGATTTTTGCCCGCCAGCTGC
This sequence comes from Procambarus clarkii, assembly GCF_040958095.1. Lineage (NCBI taxonomy): Eukaryota > Metazoa > Arthropoda > Malacostraca > Decapoda > Cambaridae > Procambarus > Procambarus clarkii. Next base: position 14,697,254 of record NC_091216.1, on the reverse strand, counting down.
AAAAATCGCATAGTTTTTGGCCGCTAGCGGCGAAATTTGCACGATTTTTGGCCGCTAGCGGCGAAATTTGCACGATTTTTGGCCGCTAGCGGCGAAATTTGCACGATTTTTGGCCGCTAGCGGCGAAAATCGCCCCATTTTTGGCCGCTAGCGGCGAAAATTGCCCGTTTTTTGGCCGCTAGCGGCGAAAATCGGTCGATTTTTGGCAGGTAGCGGCGAAATTCTCGCGATTTTTGCCCGCCAGCTGCAAAAATCGCATGGTTTCTGGCCGCTAGCGTCGAAAACCGCACGGTTTTTGGCCGCAAGCGGCGAAAATCGCGCTATTTTTGGCCGGTAGCGGCGAAAATCGCGATTTTTGCACGCCAGCTGCGAAAATCGCATGATTTTTGGCCGCTAGAGGCGAAAATCGCGCTATTTTTGGCAGGTAGCGGCGAAAATCGCGATTTTTGCCCGCCAGCTGCGAAAATCGCATGTTTTTTGCCGCTAGCAGCGAAAATCGCGCGGTTTTTGGCCGGTAGCGGCGAAAATCGCGCTATTTTTGCCCGCCAGCTGCAAAAATCGCATGGTTTCTGGCCGCTTGCGTCGAAAATAGCGCGGTTTTCGGCCGTTAGCGGCAAAAATCGCCCGATTTTTGGCCGCTAGTGGCGAAAATAGCCCCTTTTTTGGCCGCTAGCGGCGAAAATCGGTCGATTTTTGGCAGGTAGCGGCGAAATTCGCGCGATTTTTGGCCGGTAGCGGCGAAAATCGCGATTTGTGCCCGCCAGCTGCGAAAATCGCATGTTTTTGGCCGCTAGCGGCGAAAATCGCGCGGTTTTTGGCCGGTAGCGGCGAAAATCGCGCTATTTTTGCCCGCCAGCTGCAAAAATCGCATGGTTTCTGGCCGCTAGCGTCGAAAATAGCGCGGTTTTTGGCCTGTAGCGGCGAAAATCGCGCTATTTTTGCCCGCCAGCTGCAAAAATCGCAAAGTTTCTGGCCGCTAGCGGCGAAAATCGCACGATTTTTGGCCGCTAACGGCGAAAATCGCCCCATTTTTGGCCGCTAGCGGCGAAAATAGCCCCGTTTTTGGCCGCTAGCGGCGAAAATAGGCCCTTTTTTGGCAGGTAGCGTCGAAATTCACGCGATTTTTGCCCGCCAGCTGCAAAAATCGCATAGTTTTTGGCCGCTAGCGGCGAAATTTGCACGATTTTTGGCCGCTAGCGGCGAAATTTGCACGATTTTTTGCCGCTAGCGGCGAAAATCGCCCCATTTTTGGCCGCTAGTGGCGAAAATTGCCCGTTTTTTGGCCGCTAGCGGCGAATATCGGTCGATTTTTGGCAGGTAGCGGCGAAATTCTCGCGATTTTTGCCCGCCAGCTGCAAAAATCGCATGGTTTCTGGCCGCTAGCGTCGAAAACCGCACCGTTTTTGGCCGCAAGCGGCGAAAATCGCGCGGTTTTTGGCCGGTAGCGGCGAAAATCGCGCTATTTTTGCCCGCCAGCTGCAAAAATCGCATAGTTTCTGGCCGCTAGTACGAAATTTGCGCGATTTTTGGCCGCTAGCCGTGAAAATCGCCCCATTTTTGGCCGCTAGCGGCGAAAATCGGTCGATTTTTGGCAGGTAGCGGCGAAATTCTCGCGATTTTTGCCCGCCAGCTGCAAAAATCGCATGGTTTCTGGCCGTTAGCGTCGAAAATAGCGCGGTTTTTGGCCGTTAGCGGCAAAAACCGCCCGATTTTTGGCCGCTAGCGGCGAAAATCGCACGGTTTTTGGCCGCTAGCTGCGAAAATCGCGCTATTTTTGGCCGGTAGCGGCGAAAATCGCGATTTGTGCCCGCCAGCTGCGAAAATCGCATGTTTTTGGCCGCTAGCGGCGAAAATCGCGCGGTTTTTGGCCGGTAGCGGCGAAAATCGCGCTATTTTTGCCCGCCAGCTGCAAAAATCGCATAGTTTCTGGCCGCTAGCGACGAAATTTGCACGATTTTTGCCATCTAGCCGTGAAAATCGCCCCATTTTTGGCCGCTAGCGGCGAAAATAGCCCCTTTTTTGGCCGCTTGCGGCGAAAATCGGTCGATTTTTGGCAGGTAGCGGCGAAATTCACGCGATTTTTGCCCGCCAGCTGCAAAAATCGCATGGTTTCTGGCCGCTAGCGTCGAAAACCGCACGGTTTTTGGCCGCAAGCGGCGAAAATCGCGCTATTTTTGGCCGGTAGCGGCGAAAATCGCGATTTTTGCACGCCAGCTGCGAAAATCGCATGGTTTTTGGCCGCTAGAGGCGAAAATCGCGCTATTTTTGGCCGGTAGCGGCGAAAATCGCGATTTTTGCCCGCCAGCTGCGAAAATCGCATGTTTTTGGCCGCTAGCAGCGAAAATCGCGCGGTTTTTGGCCGGTAGCGGCGAAAATCGCGCTATTTTTGCCCGCCAGCTGCAAAAATCGCATGGTTTCTGGCCGCTTGCGTCGAAAATAGCGCGGTTTTCGGCCGTTAGGGGCAAAAATCGCCCGATTTTTGGCCGCTAGTGGCGAAAATAGCCCCTTTTTTGGCCGCTAGCGGCGAAAATCGGTCGATTTTTGGCAGGTAGCGGCGAAATTCGCGCGATTTTTGGCCGGTAGCGGCGAAAATCGCGATTTGTGCCCGCCAGCTGCGAAAATCGCATGTTTTTGGCCGCTAGCGGCGAAAATCGCGCGGTTTTTGGCCGGTAGCGGCGAAAATCGCGCTATTTTTGCCCGCCAGCTGCAAAAATCGCATGGTTTCTGGCCGCTAGCGTCGAAAATAGCGCGGTTTTTGGCCTGTAGCGGCGAAAATCGCGCTATTTTTGCCCGCCAGCTGCAAAAATCGCATGGTTTCTGGCCGCTAGCGTCGAAAATAGCGCGGTTTTCGGCCGTTAGCCGCAAAAACCGCCCGATTTTTGGCCGCTAGCGGCGAAAACCGCACGGTTTTTGGCCGCAAGCGGCGAAAATCGCGCTATTTTTGGCCAGTAGCGGCGAAAATCGCGATTTTTGCACGCCAGCTGCGAAAATCGCATGTTTTTGGCCGCTAGAGGCGAAAATCGCGGTATTTTTGGCCGGTAGCGGCGAAAATCGCGATTTTTGCCCGCCAGCTGCGAAAATCGCATGTTTTTGGCCGCTAGCTGCGAAAATCGCACGATTTTTGGCCGCTAGCGGCGAAAATCGGTCGATTTTTGGCAGGTAGCGGCGCAATTTACGCGATTTTTGCCCGCCAGCTGCAAAAATCGCATGGTTTCTGGCCGCTAGCGTCGAAAATAGCGCGGTTTTTGGCCTGTAGCGGCGAAAATCGCGCTATTTTTGCCCGCCAGCTGCAAAAATCGCAAAGTTTCTGGCCGCTAGCGGCGAAAATCGCACGATTTTTGGCCGCTAACGGCGAAAATCGCCCCATTTTTGGCCGCTAGCGGCGAAAATAGCCCCGTTTTTGGCCGCTAGCGGCGAAAATAGGCCCTTTTTTGGCAGGTAGCGTCGAAATTCACGCGATTTTTGCCCGCCAGCTGCAAAAATCGCATAGTTTTTGGCCGCTAGCGGCGAAATTTGCACGATTTTTGGCCGCTAGCGGCGAAATTTGCACGATTTTTGGCCGCTAGCGGCGAAATTTGCACGATTTTTGGCCGCTAGCGGCGAAAATCGCCTCATTTTTGGCCGCTAGCGGCGAAAATTGCCCGTTTTTTGGCCGCTAGCGGCGAAAATCGGTCGATTTTTGGCAGGTAGCGGCGAAATTCTCGCGATTTTTGCCCGCCAGCTGCAAAAATCGCATGGTTTCTGGCCGCTAGCGTCGAAAACCGCACCGTTTTTGGCCGCAAGCGGCGAAAATCGCGCGGTTTTTGGCCGGTAGCGGCGAAAATCGCGCTATTTTTGCCCGCCAGCTGCAAAAATCGCAAAGTTTCTGGCCACTAGTACGAAATTTGCGCGATTTTTGGCCGCTAGCCGTGAAAATCGCCCCATTTTTGGCCGCTAGCGGCGAAAATCGGTCGATTTTTGGCAGGTAGCGGCGAAATTCTCGCGATTTTTGCCCGCCAGCTGCAAAAATCGCATGGTTTCTGGCCGCTAGCGTCGAAAATAGCGCGGTTTTTGGCCGTTAGCGGCAAAAACCGCCCGATTTTTGGCCGCTAGCGGCGAAAATCGCACGGTTTTTGGCCGCTAGCTGCGAAAATCGCGCTATTTTTGGCCGGTAGCGGCGAAAATCGCGATTTGTGCCCGCCAGCTGCGAAAATCGCATGTTTTTGGCCGCTAGCGGCGAAAATCGCGCGGTTTTTGGCCGGTAGCGGCGAAAATCGCGCTATTTTTGCCCGCCAGCTGCAAAAATCGCATAGTTTCTGGCCGCTAGCGTCGAAATTTGCACGATTTTTGCCATCTAGCCGTGAAAATCGCCCCATTTTTGGCCGCTAGCGGCGAAAATAGCCCCTTTTTTGGCCGCTTGCGGCGAAAATATGTCGATTTTTGGCAGGTATCGGCGAAATTCGCGCGATTTTTGCCGGCCAGCTGCAAAAATCGCATGGTTTCTGGCCGCTAGCGTCGAAAATAGCGCGGTTTTTGGCCGTTAGCCGCCAAAACCGCCCGATTTTTGGCCGCTAGCGGCGAAAATCGCACGGTTTTTGGCCGCTAGCAGCGAAAATCGCGCTATTTTTGGCCGGTAGCGGCGAAAATCGCTATTTTTGCCCGCCAGCTGCAAAAATCGCATAGTTTCTGGCCGCTAGCAGCGAAAATCGCGCGATTTTTGGCCGCTAGGAGCGAAATTCGCACGATTTTTGGCCGCTAGCGTCGAAATTTGCACGATTTTTGGCCGCTAACGGCGAAAATTGCCCCATTTTTGGCCGCTAGCGGCGAAAATAGCCCCTTTTTTTGCCGCTAGCGGCAAAAATCGGTCGATTTTTGGCAGGTAGCGGCGAAATTCACGCGATTTTTGCCCGCCAGCTGCAAAAATCGCATGGTTTCTGGCCGCTAGGGGCGAAAATCGCGCGATTTTTGGCCGCTAGCGGCGAAATTCGCACGATTTTTGGCCGCTAGCGTCGAAATTTGCACGATTTTTGGCCGCTAGCGGCGAAAATTGCCCGTTTTTTGGCCGCTAGCGGCGAAAATCGGTCGATTTTTGGCAGGTAGCGGCGAAATTCGCGCGATTTTAGCCCGCCAGCTGCAAAAATCGCATGGTTTCTGGCCGCTAGCGTCGAAAACTGCACGGTTTTAGGCCGCAAGCGGCGAAAATCGCCCGATTTTTGGCCGCTAGCGGCGATAAATGCACGGTTTTAGGCCGTAAGCGGCGAAAATCGCGCTATTTTTGGCCGGTAGCGGCGAAAATTGCGATTTTTGCACGCCAGCTGCGAAAATCGCATGGTTTTTGGCCGCTAGCGGCGAAAATCGCGCGGTTTTTGGCCGCTAGCGGCGAAAATCGCGCGGTTTTTGGCCGGTAGCGGCAAAAATCGCGCTATTTTCGCCCGCCAGCTGCAAAAATCGCATAGTTTCTGGCCGCTAGCGGCGAAAATCGCGCGATTTTTGGCCACCAGCTGCAAAAATCGCATGGTTTCTGGCCGCTAGCGTCGAAAATCGGTCGATTTTTGGCAGGTAGCGGCGAAATTCACGCGATTTTTGCCCGCCAGCTGCAAAAATCGCATGGTTTCTGGCCGCTAGCGTCGAAAACCGCACGGTTTTTGGCCGCAAGCGGCGAAAATCGCGCTATTTTTGGCCGGTAGCGGCGAAAATCGCGTTTTTTGCACGCCAGCTGCGAAAATCGCATGGTTTTTGGCCGCTAGAGGCGAAAATCGCGCTATTTTTGGCCGGTAGCGGCGAAAATCGCGATTTTTGCCCGCCAGCTGCGAAAATCGCATGTTTTTGGCCGCTAACGGCGAAAATCGCGCGGTTTTTGGCCGGTAGCGGCGTAAATCGCGCTATTTTTGCCCGCTAGCTGCAAAAATCGCATGGTTTCTGGCCGCTAGCGTCGAAAATAAAGCGGGTTTTCGGCCGTTAGCGGCAAAAATTGCCCGATTTTTGGCCGCTAGTGGCGAAAATAGCCCCTTTTTTGGCCGCTAGCGGCGAAAATCGGTCGATTTTTGGCAGGTAGCGGCGAAATTCGCGCGATTTTTGGCCGGTAGCGGCGAAAATCGCGATTTGTGCCCGCCAGCTGCGAAAATCGCATGTTTTTGGCCGCTAGCGGCGAAAATCGCGCGGTTTTTGGCCGGTAGCGGCGAAAATCGCGCTATTTTTGCCCGCCAGCTGCAAAAATCGCATGGTTTCTGGCCGCTAGCGTCGAAAATAGCGCGGTTTTTGGCCTGTAGCGGCGAAAATCGCGCTATTTTTGCCCGCCAGGTACAAAAATCGCAAAGTTTCTGGCTGTTAGCGGCGAAAATCGCACGATTTTTGGCCGCTAACGTCGAAAATCGCCCCATTTTTGGCCGCTAGCGGCGAAAATAGCCCCGTTTTTGGCCGCTAGCGGCGAAAATAGGCCCTTTTTTGGCAGGTAGCGTCGAAATTCACGCGATTTTTCAAAAATCGCGTGAATTTCGCCGCTACCTGCCAAAAATCGACCGATTTTTGCCGCTAGCGGCCAAAAAAGGGGCTATTTTCGCCGCTAGCGGCCAAAAATGGGGCAATTTTCGCCGTTAGCGGCCAAAAATCGTGCAAATTTCGACGCTAGCGGCCAAAAATCGTGCGAATTTCGCTCCTAGCGGCCAAAAATCGCGCGATTTTCGCTGCTAGCGGCCAGAAACTATGCGATTTTTGCAGCTGGCGGGCAAAAATAGCGATTTTCGCCGCTACCGGCCAAAAAAAGCGCGATTTTCGCTGCTAGCGGCCAAAAACCGTGCGATTTTCGCCGCTAGCGGCCAAAAATCGCATAGTTTCTGGCCGCTAGCAGCAAAAATCGCGCGATTTTTGGCCGCTAGGAGCGAAATTCGCACGATTTTTGGCCGCTAGCGTCGAAATTTGCACGATTTTTAGCCGCTAACGGCGAAAATTGCCCCATTTTTGGCCGCTAGCGGGGAAAATAGCCCCTTTTTTGGCCGCTAGCGGCAAAAATCGGTCGATTTTTGGTAGGTAACGGCGAAATTCACGCGATTTTTGCCCGCCAGCTGCAAAAATCGCATGGTTTCTGGCCGCTAGGGGCGAAAATCGCGCGATTTTTGGCCGCTAGCGGCGAAATTCGCGCGATTTTAGCCCGCCAGCTGCAAAAATCGCATGGTTTCTGGCCGCTAGCGTCGAAAACTGCACGGTTTTAGGCCGCAAGCGGCGAAAATCGCCCGATTTTTGGCCGCTAGCGGCGATAAATGCGCGGTTTTAGGCCGCAAGCGGCGAAAATCGCGCTATTTTTGGCCGGTAGCGGCGAAAATTGCGATTTTTGCACGCCAGCTGCGAAAATCGCATGGTTTTTGGCCGCTAGCGGCGAAAATCGCGCGGTTTTTGGCCGCTAGCGGCGAAAAAAGCGCGGTTTTTGGCCGGTAGCGGCAAAAATCGCGCTATTTTCGCCCGCCAGCTGCAAAAATCGCATAGTTTCTGGCCGCTAGCGGCGAAAATCGCGCGATTTTTGGCCGCCAGCTGCAAAAATCGCATGGTTTCTGGCCGCTAGCGTCGAAAATAGCGCGGTTTTCGGCCGTTAGCCGCAAAAACCGCCCGATTTTTGGCCGCTAGCGGCGAAAACCGCACGGTTTTTGGCCGCAAGCGGCGAAAATCGCGTTATTTTTGGCCAGTAGCGGCGAAAATCGCGATTTTTGCACGCCAGCTGCGAAAATCGCATGTTTTTGGCCGCTAGAGGCGAAAATCGCGGTATTTTTGGCCGGTAGCGGCGAAAATCGCGATTTTTGCCCGCCAGCTGCGAAAATCGCATGTTTTTGGCCGCTAGCTGCGAAAATCGCACGATTTTTGGCCGCTAGCGGCGAAAATCGGTCGATTTTTGGCAGGTAGCGGCGAAATTCACGCGATTTTTGCCCGCCAGCTGCAAAAATCGCATGGTTTCTGGCCGCTAGCGTCGAAAACCGCACGGTTTTTGGCCGCAAGCGGCGACAATCGCGCTATTTTTGGCCGGTAGCGGCGAAAATCGCGATTTTTGCACGCCAGCTGCGAAAATCGCATGGTTTTTGGCCGCTAGAGGCGAAAATCGCGCTATTTTTGGCCGGTAGCGGCGAAAATCGCGATTTTTGCCCGCCAGCTGCGAAAATCGCATGTTTTTGGCCGCTAGCGGCGAAAATCGCGCGGTTTTTGGCCGGTAGCGGCGAAAATCGCGCTATTTTTGCCCGCCAGCTGCAAAAATCGCATGGTTTCTGGCCGCTAGCGTCGAAAATAGCGCGGTTTTCGGCCGTTAGCGGCAAAAATTGCCCGATTTTTGGCCGCTAGTGGCGAAAATAGCCCCTTTTTTGGCCGCTAGCGGCGAAAATCGGTCGATTTTTGGCAGGTAGCGGCGAAATTCGCGCGATTTTTGGCCGGTAGCGGCGAAAATCGCGATTTGTGCCCGCCAGCTGCGAAAATCGCATGTTTTTGGCCGCTAGCGGCGAAAATCGCGCGGTTTTTGGCCGGTAGCGGCGAAAATCGCGCTATTTTTGCCCGCCAGCTGCAAAAATCGCATGGTTTCTGGCCGCTAGCGTCGAAAATAGCGCGGTTTTTGGCCTGAAGCGGCGAAAATCGCGCTATTTTTGCCCGCCAGCTGCAAAAATCGCAAAGTTTCTGGCCGCTAGCGGCGAAAATCGCACGATTTTTGGCCGCTAACGGCGAAAATCGCCCCATTTTTGGCCGCTAGCGGCGAAAATAGCCCCGTTTTTGGCCGCTAGCGGCGAAAATAGGCCCTTTTTTGGCAGGTAGCGTCGAAATTCACGCGATTTTTGCCCGCCAGCTGCAAAAATCGCATAGTTTTTGGCCGCTAGCGGCGAAATTTGCACGATTTTTGCCATCTAGCCGTGAAAATCGCCCCATTTTTGGCCGCTAGCGGCGAAAATAGCCCTTTTTTTTGGCCGCTAGCGGCGAAAATCGGTCGATTTTTGGCAGGTATCGGCGAAATTCGCGCGATTCTTGCCCGCCAGCTGCAAAAATCGCATGGTTTCTGGCCGCTAGCGTCGAAAATAGCGCGGTTTTTGGCCGTTAGCCGCCAAAACCGCCCGATTTTTGGCCGCTAGCGGCGAAAATCGCACAGTTTTTGGCCGCTAGCAGCGAAAATCGCGCTATTTTTGGCCGGTAGCGGCGAAAATCGCTATTTTTGCCCGCCAGCTGCAAAAATCGCATAGTTTCTGGCCGCTAGCAGCGAAAATCGCGCGATTTTTGGCCGCTAGGAGCGAAATTTGCAAGATTTTTGGCCGCTAGCGTCGAAATTTGCACGATTTTTGGCCGCTAACGGCGAAAATTGCCCCATTTTTGGCCGCTAGCGGCAAAAATAGCCCCTTTTTTGGCCGCTAGCGGCGAAAATAGGCCCTTTTTTGGCCGCTAGCAGCAAAAATCGGTCGATTTTTGGCAGGTAGCGGCGAAATTCACGCGATTTTTGCCCGCCAGCTGCAAAAATCGCATGGTTTCTGGCCGCTAGGGGCGAAAATCGCGCGATTTTTGGCCGCTAGCGGCGAAATTCGCACGATTTTTGGCCGCTAGCGTCGAAATTTGCACGATTTTTGGCCGCTAGCGGCGAAAATTGCCCGTTTTTTGGCCGCTAGCGGCGAAAATCGGTCGATTTTTGGCAGGTAGCGGCGAAATTCGCGCGATTTTAGCCCGCCAGCTGCAAAAATCGCATGGTTTCTGGCCGCTAGCGTCGAAAACTGCACGGTTTTAGGCCGCAAGCGGCGAAAATCGCCCGATTTTTGGCCGCTAGCGGCGATAACCGCACGGTTTTAGGCCGCAAGCGGCGAAAATCGCGCTATTTTTGGCCGGTAGCGGCGAAAATTGCGATTTTTGCACGCCAGCTGCGAAAATCGCATGGTTTTTGGCCGCTAGCGGCGAAAATCGCGCGGTTTTTGGCCGCTAGCGGCGAAAATCGCGCGGTTTTTGGCCGGTAGCGGCAAAAATCGCGCTATTTTCGCCCGCCAGCTGCAAAAATCGCATAGTTTCTGGCCGCTAGCGGCGAAAATCGCGCGATTTTTGGCCGCCAGCTGCAAAAATCGCATGGTTTCTGGCCGCTAGCGTCGAAAATAGCGCGGTTTTTGGCCGTTAGCCGCAAAAACCGCCCGATTTTTGGCCGCTAGCGGCGAAAATCGCACGGTTTTAGGCCGCTAGCGGTGAAAATCGCGCTATTTTTGGCCGGTAGCGACGAAAATCGCGATTTTTGCCCGCCAGCTGCGAAAATCGCATGTTTTTGGCCGCTAGCTGCGAAAATCGCACGATTTTTGGCCGCTAGCGGCGAAAATCGGTCGATTTTTGGCAGGTAGCGGCGAAATTCACGCGATTTTTGCCCGCCAGCTGCAAAAATCGCATGGTTTCTGGCCGCTAGCGTCGAAAACCGCACGGTTTTTGGCCGCAAGCGGCGAAAATCGCGCTATTTTTGGCCGGTAGCGGCGAAAATCGCGATTTTTGCACGCCAGCTGCGAAAATCGCATGGTTTTTGGCCGCTAGAGGCGAAAATCGCGCTATTTTTGGCCGGTAGCGGCGAAAATCGCGATTTTTGCCCGCCAGCTGCGAAAATCGCATGTTTTTGGCCGCTAGCGGCGAAAATCGCGCGGTTTTTGGCCGGTAGCGGCGTAAATCGCGCTATTTTTGCCCGCTAGCTGCAAAAATCGCATGGTTTCTGGCCGCTAGCGTCGAAAATAAAGCGGGTTTTCGGCCGTTAGCGGCAAAAATTGCCCGATTTTTGGCCGCTAGTGGCGAAAATAGCCACTTTTTTGGCCGCTAGCGGCGAAAATCGGTCGATTTTTGGCAGGTAGCGGCGAAATTCGCGCGATTTTTGGCCGGTAGCGGCGAAAATCGCGATTTGTGCCCGCCAGCTGCGAAAATCGCATGTTTTTGGCCGCTAGCAGCGAAAATCGCGCGGTTTTTGGCCGGTAGCGGCGAAAATCGCGCTATTTTTGCCCGCCAGCTGCAAAAATCGCATGGTTTCTGGCCGCTAGCGTCGAAAATAGCGCGGTTTTTGGCCTGTAGCGGCGAAAATCGCGCTATTTTTGCCCGCCAGCTGCAAAAATCGCAAAGTTTCTGGCCGCTAGCGGCGAAAATCGCACGATTTTTGGCCGCTAACGGCGAAAATCGCCCCATTTTTGGCCGCTAGCGGCGAAAATAGCCCCGTTTTTGGCCGCTAGCGGCGAAAATAGGCCCTGTTTTGGCAGGTAGCGTCGAAATTCACGCGATTTTTGCCCGCCAGCTGCAAAAATCGCATAGTTTTTGGCCGCTAGCGGCGAAATTTGCACGATTTTTGGCCGCTAGCGGCGAAATTTGCACGATTTTTGGCCGCTAGCGGCGAAATTTGCACGATTTTTGGCCGCTAGCGGCGAAAATCGCCCCATTTTTGGCCGCTAGCGGCGAAAATTGCCCGTTTTTTGGCCGCTAGCGGCGAAAATCGGTCGATTTTTGGCAGGTAGCGGCGAAATTCTCGCGATTTTTGCCCGCCAGCTGCAAAAATCGCATGGTTTCTGGCCGCTAGCGTCGAAAACCGCACCGTTTTTGGCCGCAAGCGGCGAAAATCGCGCGGTTTTTCGCCGGTAGCGGCGAAAATCGCGCTATTTTTGCCCGCCAGCTGCAAAAATCGCAGTTTCTGGCCACTAGTACGAAATTTGCGCGATTTTTGGCCGCTAGCCGTGAAAATCGCCCCATTTTTGGCCGCTAGCGGCGAAAATCGGTCGATTTTTGGCAGGTAGCGGCGAAATTCTCGCGATTTTTGCCCGCCAGCTGCAAAAATCGCATGGTTTCTGGCCGCTAGCGTCGAAAATAGCGCGGTTTTTGGCCGTTAGCGGCAAAAACCGCCCGATTTTTGGCCGCTAGCGGCGAAAATCGCACGGTTTTTGGCCGCTAGCTGCGAAAATCGCGCTATTTTTGGCCGGTAGCGGCGAAAATCGCGATTTGTGCCCGCCAGCTGCGAAAATCGCATGTTTTTGGCCGCTAGCGGCGAAAATCGCGCGGTTTTTGGCCGGTAGCGGCGAAAATCGCGCTATTTTTGCCCGCCAGCTGCAAAAATCGCATAGTTTCTGGCCGCTAGCGTCGAAATTTGCACGATTTTTGCCATCTAGCCGTGAAAATCGCCCCATTTTTGGCCGCTAGCGGCGAAAATAGCCCCTTTTTTGGCCGCTTGCGGCGAAAATATGTCGATTTTTGGCAGGTATCGGCGAAATTCGCGCGATTTTTGCCGGCCAGCTGCAAAAATCGCATGGTTTCTGGCCGCTAGCGTCGAAAATAGCGCGGTTTTTGGCCGTTAGCCGCCAAAACTGCCCGATTTTTGGCCGCCAGCGGCGAAAATCGCACGGTTTTTGGCCGCTAGCAGCGAAAATCGCGCTATTTTTGGCCGGTAGCGGCGAAAATCGCTATTTTTGCCCGCCAGCTGCAAAAATCGCATAGTTTCTGGCCGCTAGCAGCGAAAATCGCGCGATTTTTGGCCGCTAGGAGCGAAATTCGCACGATTTTTGGCCGCTAGCGTCGAAATTTGCACGATTTTTGGCCGCTAACGGCGAAAATTGCCCCATTTTTGGCCGCTAGCGGCGAAAATAGCCCCTTTTTTGGCCGCTAGCGGCAAAAATCGGTCGATTTTTGGCAGGTAGCGGCGAAATTCACGCGATTTTTGCCCGCCAGCTGCAAAAATCGCATGGTTTCTGGCCGCTAGGGGCGAAAATCGCGCGATTTTTGGCCGCTAGCGGCGAAATTCGCACGATTTTTGGCCGCTAGCGTCGAAATTTGCACGATTTTTGGCCGCTAGCGGCGAAAATTGCCCGTTTTTTGGCCGCTAGCGGCGAAAATCGGTCGATTTTTGGCAGGTAGCGGCGAAATTCGCGCGATTTTAGCCCGCCAGCTGCAAAAATCGCATGGTTTCTGGCCGCTAGCGTCGAAAACTGCACGGTTTTAGGCCGCAAGCGGCGAAAATCGCCCGATTTTTGGCCGCTAGCGGCGATAAATGCACGGTTTTAGGCCGTAAGCGGCGAAAATCGCGCTATTTTTGGCCGGTAGCGGCGAAAATTGCGATTTTTGCACGCCAGCTGCGAAAATCGCATGGTTTTTGGCCGCTAGCGGCGAAAATCGCGCGGTTTTTGGCCGCTAGCGGCGAAAATCGCGCGGTTTTTGGCCGGTAGCGGCAAAAATCGCGCTATTTTCGCCCGCCAGCTGCAAAAATCGCATAGTTTCTGGCCGCTAGCGGCGAAAATCGCGCGATTTTTGGCCACCAGCTGCAAAAATCGCATGGTTTCTGGCCGCTAGCGTCGAAAATAGCGCGGTTTTTGGCCGCAAGCGGCGAAAATCGCGCTATTTTTGGCCAGTAGCGGCGAAAATCGCGATTTTTGCACGCCAGCTGCGAAAATCGCATGTTTTTGGCCGTTAGAGGCGAAAATCGCGGTATTTTTGGCCGGTAGCGGCGAAAATCGCGATTTTTGCCCGCCAGCTGCGAAAATCGCATGTTTTTGGCCGCTAGCTGCGAAAATCGCACGATTTTTGGCCGCTAGCGGCGAAAATCGGTCGATTTTTGGCAGGTAGCGGCGAAATTCACGCGATTTTTGCCCGCCAGCTGCAAAAATCGCATGGTTTCTGGCCGCTAGCGTCGAAAACCGCACGGTTTTTGGCCGCAAGCGGCGAAAATCGCGCTATTTTTGGCCGGTAGCGGCGAAAATCGCGATTTTTGCACGCCAGCTGCGAAAATCGCATGGTTTTTGGCCGCTAGAGGCGAAAATCGCGCTATTTTTGGCCGGTAGCGGCGAAAATCGCGATTTTTGCCCGCCAGCTGCGAAAATCGCATGTTTTTGGCCGCTAGCGGCAAAAATCGCGCGGTTTTTGGCCGGTAGCGGCGTAAATCGCGCTATTTTTGCCCGCTAGCTGCAAAAATCGCATGGTTTCTGGCCGCTAGCGTCGAAAATAAAGCGGGTTTTCGGCCGTTAGCGGCAAAAATTGCCCGATTTTTGGCCGCTAGTGGCGAAAATAGCCCCTTTTTTGGCCGCTAGCGGCGAAAATCGGTCGATTTTTGGCAGGTAGCGGCGAAATTCGCGCGATTTTTGGCCGGTAGCGGCGAAAATCGCGATTTGTGCCCGCCAGCTGCGAAAATCGCATGTTTTTGGCCGCTAGCGGCGAAAATCGCGCGGTTGTTGGCCGGTAGCGGCGAAAATCGCGCTATTTTTGCCCGCCAGCTGCAAAAATCGCATGGTTTCTGGCCGCTAGCGTCGAAAATAGCGCGGTTTTTGGCCTGTAGCGGCGAAAATCGCGCTATTTTTGCCCGCCAGGTACAAAAATCGCAAAGTTTCTGGCCGTTAGCGGCGAAAATCGCACGATTTTTGGCCGCTAACGTCGAAAATCGCCCCATTTTTGGCCGCTAGCGGCGAAAATAGCCCCGTTTTTGGCCGCTAGCGGCGAAAATAGGCCCTTTTTTGGCAGGTAGCGTCGAAATTCACGCGATTTTTCAAAAATCGCGTGAATTTCGCCGCTACCTGCCAAAAATCGACCGATTTTTGCCGCTAGCGGCCAAAAAAGGGGCTATTTTCGCCGCTAGCGGCCAAAAATGGGGCAATTTTCGCCGTTAGCGGCCAAAAATCGTGCAAATTTCGACGCTAGCGGCCAAAAATCGTGCGAATTTCGCTCCTAGCGGCCAAAAATCGCGCGATTTTCGCTGCTAGCGGCCAGAAACTATGCGATTTTTGCAGCTGGCGGGCAAAAATAGCGATTTTCGCCGCTACCGGCCAAAAATAGCGCGATTTTCGCTGCTAGCGGCCAAAAACCGTGCGATTTTCGCCGCTAGCGGCCAAAAATCGCATAGTTTCTGGCCGCTAGCAGCAAAAATCGCGCGATTTTTGGCCGCTAGGAGCGAAATTCGCACGATTTTTGGCCGCTAGCGTCGAAATTTGCACGATTTTTAGCCGCTAACGGCGAAAATTGCCCCATTTTTGGCCGCTAGCGGCGAAAATAGCCCCTTTTTTGGCCGCTAGCGGCAAAAATCGGTCGATTTTTGGTAGGTAACGGCGAAATTAACGCGATTTTTGCCCGCCAGCTGCAAAAATCGCATGGTTTCTGGCCGCTAGGGGCGAAAATCGCGCGATTTTTGGCCGCTAGCGGCGAAATTCGCGCGATTTTAGCCCGCCAGCTGCAAAAATCGCATGGTTTCTGGCCGCTAGCGTCGAAAACTGCACGGTTTTAGGCCGCAAGCGGCGAAAATCGCCCGATTTTTGGCCGCTAGCGGCGATAAATGCGCGGTTTTAGGCCGCAAGCGGCGAAAATCGCGCTATTTTTGGCCGGTAGCGGCGAAAATTGAGATTTTTGCACGCCAGCTGCGAAAATCGCATGGTTTTTGGCCGCTAGCGGCGAAAATCGCGCGGTTTTTGGCCGCTAGCGGCGAAAAAAGCGCGGTTTTTGGCCGGTAGCGGCAAAAATCGCGCTATTTTCGCCCGCCAGCTGCAAAAATCGCATAGTTTCTGGCCGCTAGCGGCGAAAATCGCGCGAATTTTGGCCGCCAGCTGCAAAAATCGCATGGTTTCTGGCCGCTAGCGTCGAAAATAGCGCGGTTTTCGGCCGTTAGCCGCAAAAACCGCCCGATTTTTGGCCGCTAGCGGCGAAAACCGCACGGTTTTTGGCCGCAAGCGGCGAAAATCGCGTTATTTTTGGCCAGTAGCGGCGAAAATCGCGATTTTTGCACGCCAGCTGCGAAAATCGCATGTTTTTGGCCGCTAGAGGCGAAAATCGCGGTATTTTTGGCCGGTAGCGGCGAAAATCGCGATTTTTGCCCTCCAGCTGCGAAAATCGCATGTTTTTGGCCGCTAGCTGCGAAAATCGCACGATTTTTGGCCGCTAGCGGCGAAAATCGGTCGATTTTTGGCAGGTAGCGGCGAAATTCACGCGATTTTTGCCCGCCAGCTGCAAAAATCGCATGGTTTCTGGCCGCTAGCGTCGAAAACCGCACGGTTTTTGGCCGCAAGCGGCGACAATCGCGCTATTTTTGGCCGGTAGCGGCGAAAATCGCGATTTTTGCACGCCAGCTGCGAAAATCGCATGGTTTTTGGCCGCTAGAGGCGAAAATCGCGCTATTTTTGGCCGGTAGCGGCGAAAATCGCGATTTTTGCCCGCCAGCTGCGAAAATCGCATGTTTTTGGCCGCTAGCGGCGAAAATCGCGCGGTTTTTGGCCGGTAGCGGCGAAAATCGCGCTATTTTTGCCCGCCAGCTGCAAAAATCGCATGGTTTCTGGCCGCTAGCGTCGAAAATAGCGCGGTTTTCGGCCGTTAGCGGCAAAAATTGCCCGATTTTTGGCCGCTAGTGGCGAAAATAGCCCCTTTTTTGGCCGCTAGCGGCGAAAATCGGTCGATTTTTGGCAGGTAGCGGCGAAATTCGCGCGATTTTTGGCCGGTAGCGGCGAAAATCGCGATTTGTGCCCGCCAGCTGCGAAAATCGCATGTTTTTGGCCGCTAGCGGCGAAAATCGCGCGGTTTTTGGCCGGTAGCGGCGAAAATCGCGCTATTTTTGCCCGCCAGCTGCAAAAATCGCATGGTTTCTGGCCGCTAGCGTCGAAAATAGCGCGGTTTTTGGCCTGAAGCGGCGAAAATCGCGCTATTTTTGCCCGCCAGCTGCAAAAATCGCAAAGTTTCTGGCCGCTAGCGGCGAAAATCGCACGATTTTTGGCCGCTAACGGCGAAAATCGCCCCATTTTTGGCCGCTAGCGGCGAAAATAGCCCCGTTTTTGGCCGCTAGCGGCGAAAATAGGCCCTTTTTTGGCAGGTAGCGTCGAAATTCACGCGATTTTTGCCCGCCAGCTGCAAAAATCGCATAGTTTTTGGCCGCTAGCGGCGAAATTTGCACGATTTTTGCCATCTAGCCGTGAAAATCGCCCCATTTTTGGCCGCTAGCGGCGAAAATAGCCCTTTTTTTGGCCGCTAGCGGCGAAAATCGGTCGATTTTTGGCAGGTATCGGCGAAATTCGCGCGATTCTTGCCCGCCAGATGCAAAAATCGCATGGTTTCTGGCCGCTAGCGTCGAAAATAGCGCGGTTTTTGGCCGTTAGCCGCCAAAACCGCCCGATTTTTGGCCGCTAGCGGCGAAAATCGCACAGTTTTTGGCCGCTAGCAGCGAAAATCGCGCTATTTTTGGCCGGTAGCGGCGAAAATCGCTATTTTTGCCCGCCAGCTGCAAAAATCGCATAGTTTCTGGCCGCTAGCAGCGAAAATCGCGCGATTTTTGGCCGCTAGGAGCGAAATTTGCAAGATTTTTGGCCGCTAGCGTCGAAATTTGCACGATTTTTGGCCGCTAACGGCGAAAATTGCCCCATTTTTGGCCGCTAGCGGCAAAAATAGCCCCTTTTTTGGCCGCTAGCGGCGAAAATAGGCCCTTTTTTGGCCGCTAGCAGCAAAAATCGGTCGATTTTTGGCAGGTAGCGGCGAAATTCACGCGATTTTTGCCCGCCAGCTGCAAAAATCGCATGGTTTCTGGCCGCTAGGGGCGAAAATCGCGCGATTTTTGGCCGCTAGCGGCGAAATTCGCACGATTTTTGGCCGCTAGCGTCGAAATTTGCACGATTTTTGGCCGCTAGCGGCGAAAATTGCCCGTTTTTTTGGCCGCTAGCGGCGAAAATCGGTCGATTTTTGGCAGGTAGCGGCGAAATTCGCGCGATTTTAGCCCGCCAGCTGCAAAAATCGCATGGTTTCTGGCCGCTAGCGTCGAAAACTGCACGGTTTTAGGCCGCAAGCGGCGAAAATCGCCCGATTTTTGGCCGCTAGCGGCGATAACCGCACGGTTTTAGGCCGCAAGCGGCGAAAATCGCGCTATTTTTGGCCGGTAGCGGCGAAAATTGCGATTTTTGCACGCCAGCTGCGAAAATCGCATGGTTTTTGGCCGCTAGCGGCGAAAATCGCGCGGTTTTTGGCCGCTAGCGGCGAAAATCGCGCGGTTTTTGGCCGGTAGCGGCAAAAATCGCGCTATTTTCGCCCGCCAGCTGCAAAAATCGCATAGTTTCTGGCCGCTAGCGTCGAAAATAGCGCGGTTTTTGGCCGTTAGCCGCAAAAACCGCCCGATTTTTGGCCGCTAGCGGCGAAAATCGCACGGTTTTAGGCCGCTAGCGGTGAAAATCGCGCTATTTTTGGCCGGTAGCGGCGAAAATCGCGATTTTTGCCCGCCAGCTGCGAAAATCGCATGTTTTTGGCCGCTAGCGGCGAAAATCGCGCTGTTTTTGGCCGGTGGCGACGGAAATCGCGCGAATTTTGGGCGCTAGGAGCGAAATTCGCACGATTTTTGGCCGCTAGCGGCGAAATTTGCACGATTTTGGGCCGCTAGCGGCGAAATTTGCACGATTTTTGGCCGCTAGCGGCGAAAATAGCCCCTTTTTTGGCCGCTAGCGGCAAAAATCGGTCGATTTTTGGCAGGTAGCGGCGAAATTCGCGTGATTTTTGCCCGCCAGCTGCAAAAATCGCATGGTTTCTGGCCGCTAGCGTCGAAAATAGCGCGATTTTCGGCCGTTAGCGGCAAAAATCGCCCGATTTTTGGCCGCTAGCGGCGAAAACCGCACGGTTTTTGGCCGGAAGCGGCGAAAATCGCGATTTTTGCACGCCAGCTGCGAAAATCGCATGGTTTTAGGCCGCTAGAGGCAAAAATCGCGTTATTTTTGGCCGGTAGCGGCGAAAATCGCATGTTTTTGGCCGCTAGCGGCGAAAATCGCGCTTTTTTGAGCGGTGGCCCCGAAAATCGCGCGAATTTTGGCCGCTAGGAGCGAAATTCGCACGATATTTGGCCGCTAGCGGCGAAATTTGCACGATTTTTGGCCGCTAGCCGCGAAAATCGCTCCATTTTTGGCCGCTAGCGGCGAAAATAGCCCCTTTATTGGCCGCTAGCGGCGAAAATCGGTCGATTTTTGGAGGGTAGCGGCGAAATTCGCGCGATTTTTGCCCGGCAGCTGCAAAAATCGCAAAGTTTCTGGCCGCTAGCGGCGAAAATCGCCCCATTTTTGGCCGCTAGCGGCGAAAATAGCCCCTTTTTTGGCCGCTAGCGGCGAAAATAGGCCCTTTTTTGGCCGCCAGCTGCAAAAAATCGCATAGTTTCTGGCCGCTAGCGGCGAAAATCGCGCGATTTTTGGCCGCTAGCGGCAAAATTCGCACGATTTTTGGCCGCTAGCGTCGAAATTTGCACGATTTTTGGCCGCTAGCCGCGAAAATCGCCCCATTTTTGGCCGCTAGCGGCAAAATAGCCCCTTTTTTGGCCGCTAGCGGCGAAAATCGGTTGATTTTTGGCAGGTAGCGGCGAAATTCGCGCGATTTTTGCCCGCCAGCTGCAAAAATCGCATGGTTTCTGGCCGCTAGCGTCGAAAATCGCGTGGTTTTCGGCCGTTAGCCGCAAAAACCGCCCGATTTTCGGCCGCTAGCGGCGAAAATCGGACGGTTTTTGGCTGCTAGCAGCGAAAATCGCGCTATTTTTGGCCGGTAGCGGCGAAAATCGCGCAATTTTTGGCCGGAAGCGGCGAAAATCGCGCAATTTTTGCCCGCCAGCTGCGAAAATCGCATGTTTTTGGCCGCTAGTGGCGAAAATGGTGCGGTTTTTGGCCGGTAGCGGCGAAATCCGTCCCATTTTTGGCCGCTAGCGGCGAAAATAGCCCCTTTTTTGGCCGCTAGCGGCGAAAATCGGTCGATTTTTGGCAGGTAGTGGCGAAATTCGCGCGATTTTTGCCCGCCAGCTGCAAAAATCGCATGGTTTCTGGCCGCTAGCGGCGAAAATCGCACGATTTTTGGCCGCTAGCGGCGAAATCCGTCCCATTTTTGGCCGCTAGCGGCGAAAATAGCCCCTTTTTTGGCCGCTAGCGGCGAAAATCAGTCGATTTTTGGCAGGTAGTGGCGAAATTCGCGCGATTTTTGCCCGCCAGCTGCAAAAATCGCATGGTTTCTGGCCGCTAGCGTCGAAAATAGCGCGGTTTTCGGCCGTTAGTGGCAAAAATCGCCCGATTTTTGGCCGCTAACAGATAGTGATGAAGAGATGAGTAGTATTTTTAATAAATATTTTGTATCTGTATTTACTAAAGAGGAACTTAACAATATGCCTTCAGCCGAACAAGTCTATGTGGTGGTGGCCCCGAAAATCGCGCGAATTTTGGCCGCTAGGAGCGAAATTCGCACGATATTTGGCCGCTAGCGGCGAAATTTGCACGATTTTTGGCCGCTAGCCGCGAAAATCGCTCCATTTTTGGCCGCTAGCGGCGAAAATAGCCCCTTTTGGACGAGGACAGGTTGACGAGTTTAGCAGTTACCAGGGAGGATGTTCTTAAACAAATAGTAAAACTCAAACCAAACAAATCCCCAGGGCCGGATGAAGTGTTTGCTAGGGTGCTTAAAGAATGCAAAGAGGAGCTTTGTGACCCACTGTCAACCATATTTAATAAATCAATAGAGTCAGGCAGAGTGCCAGAGTTTTGGAAAGTTGCTAATGTGATACCAGTTTTTAAGAAAGGAGATAGATCACTTGCGTCTAACTATCGACCAATTAGCCTAACGTCTATTGTGGGAAAGTTACTCGAATCTATAATAGCAAATAAAATTCGTCTTCATCTTGAAAAACATAAATTAATAATTGAGTCGCAACATGGTTTTATAAATGGCCGTTCATGTTTAACAAATTTGTTATCTTTTTATTCTAGCATTGTTGAGGCAGTTGATAGTGGTAAGGATTGCGATGTTGTATACCTTGACTTTAGCAAAGCTTTTGATACAGTGCCACATGAAAGACTGATTAAAAAAATAGAGTCTCATGGTATTGGGGGTGCTATATTAAGCTGGATTAGGGCATGGCTATACCAAAGGAAACAGAGAGTTAGTATAAATGGAATCAAGTCAGAGTGGGAAAATGTTGTAAGTGGAGTGCCTCAAGGCTCTGTCCTGGGACCTCTGTTGTTTATAATATATATAAATGATTTAGATTCAGGTTTGAGTAGCAACATTTGCAAATTTGCCGATGATACGAAAATCGGTAGGGAAATTAATTCGGAGGAGGACTCACTATCACTTCAAGTTGATCTAGATAGGGTTTTGAAATGGTCAAAGGATTGGCAGATGCAGTTTAATACTGATAAATGTAAAGTTCTGAGGTTAGGTAATGATGATAGAGTTACAAGATACGAGCTAGATGGTGTTGTGATTGCGAAGTCGGATTGCGAAAGGGATCTGGGAGTTATGATTAGTAAGAATTTAAAACAAAAGGATCAATGCATAAATGTTCGTAATAAGGCAAATCGGACACTTGGATTTATAAATCGCAGCGTTAGTAACAAGACACCTGGTGTGGTTCTCAAGCTATATCTTGCTCTAGTTAGGCCCCATTTAGATTATGCAGTTCAGTTTTGGTCGCCATATTATAGAATGGATATAAATTCACTTGAACGTGTCCAGCGTAGGATGACTAAGTTAATTCCCCAAATTAGAAATCTTTCATATGAAGAAAGATTAACAAAGCTTAAGTTGCATTCACTGGAAAGGCGAAGAGTTAGGGGTGACATGATAGAGGTTTACAAGTGGATGAATGGACATAACCGGGGGGATATTAATAGGGTATTAAAATTATCAACACAGGACAGAACACGAAACAATGGATATAAATTGGATAAGTTTAGATTTAGGAAAGACTTGGGTAAATACTGGTTCAGTAACAGGGTTGTTGATTTGTGGAACCAATTGCCGCGTAACATTGTGGAGGTGGGGTCCCTCGATTGTTTCAAGCACGGGTTGGACAAGTATATGAGTGGGATTGGGTGGTTATAGAATAGGAGCTGCCTCGTATGGGCCAATAGGCCTTCTGCAGTTACCTTTGTTCTTATGTTCTTATGTTCTTATGCTATTGGCGAAAACCGCACGGTTTTTGGCCGCAAGCGGCGAAAATCGCGCTATTTTTGGCCGGTAGCGGCGAAAATCGCGATTTTTGCACGCCAGCTGCGAAAATCGCATGTTTTTGGCCGCTAGCGGCGAAAATCGCACGATTTTTGGCCGCTAGCGGCGAAAATCGGTCGATTTTTGGCAGGTAGCGGCGAAATTCGCGCGATTTTTGCCCGCCAGCTGCAAAAATCGCATGGTTTCTGGCCGCTAGCGTCGAAAACTGCACGGTTTTTGGCCGCAAGCGGCGAAAATCGCGCTATTTTTGGCCGGTAGCGGCGAAAATCGCGATTTTTGCACGCCAGCTGCGAAAATCGCATGGTTTTTGGCCGCTAGAGGCGAAAATCGCGCTATTTTTGGCCGGTAGCGGCGAAAATCGCGATTTTTGTCCGCCAGCTGCGAAAATCGCATGTTTTTGGCCGCTAGCGGCGAAAATCGCACGATTTTTGGCCGCTAGCGGCGAAAATCGCCCCATTTTTGGCCGCTAGCGGCGAAAATAGCCCCTTTTTTGCCCGCTAGCGGCGAAAATAGCCCCTTTTTTGGCCGCTAGCGGCGAAAATAGGCCCTTTTTTGGCCGCTTGCGGCGAAAATCGGTCGATTTTTGGCAGGTAGCGGCGAAATTCGCGCGATTTTTGCCCGCCAGCTGCAAAAATCGCATGGTTTCTGGCCGCTAGCGTCGAAAACTGCACGGTTTTTGGCCGCAAGCGGCGAAAATCGCGCTATTTTTGGCCGGTAGCGGCGAAAATCGCGATTTTTGCACGCCAGCTGCGAAAATCGCATGGTTTTTGGCCGCTAGAGGCGAAAATCGCGCTATTTTAGGCCGGTAGCGGCGAAAATCGCGTATTTTGCCCGCCAGCTGCGAAAATCGCATGTTTTTGGCCGCTAGCGGCGAAAATCGCCCCATTTTTGGCCGCTAGCGGCGAAAATAGCCCCTTTTTTGGCCGCTAGCGGCGAAAATAGCCCCTTTTTTGGCCGCTAGCGGCGAAAATAGGCCCTTTTTTGGCCGCTAACGGCGAAAATCGGTCGATTTTTGGCAGGTAGTGGCGAAATTCGCGCGATTTTTGCCCGCCAGCTGCAAAAATCGCATAGTTTCTGCCCGCTAGCGGCGAAAATCGCGCGATTTTTGGCCGCTAGCGGCGAAATTCGCACGATTTTTGGCCGCTAGCGTCGAAATTTGCACGATTTTTGGCCGCTAGCGGCGAAAATCGCCCCATTTTTGGCCGCTAGCGGCGAAAATAGCCCGTTTTTTGGCCGCTAGCGGCGAAAATCGGTCGATATTTGGCAGGTAGCGGCGAAATTCGCATGGTTTCTGGCCGCTAGCGTCGAAAATAGCGCGGTTTTTGGTCGTTAGTGGCAAAAATCGCCCGATTTTTGGCCGCTAGCGGCGAAAACCGCACGGTTTTTCGCCGCAAGAGGCGAAAATCGCGCTATTTTTGGCCGGTAGCGGCGAAAATTGCGATTTTTGCACGCCAGCTGCGAAAATCGCATGGTTTTTGGCCGCTAGAGGCGAATATCGCGCTATTTTTGGCCGGTAGCGGCGAAAATCGCGATTTTTGCCCGCCAGCTGCGAAAATCGCATGTTTTTGGCGGCTAGCGTCGAAAATCGCGCGGTTTTTGGCCGGTAGCGGCAAAAATCGCGCTATTTTTGCCCGCCAGCTTCAAAAATCGCATAGTTTCTGGCCGCTAGCGGCGAAAATCGCGCGATTTTTGGCCGCTGGTTGAGAGAGGTACAGCCTTTGACATGATTCGGGAGGTCATTCCACATTCTGGGTCCCTTGATTTGTAGAGCACTTCTAGTTTGGTTACACACAGCCAAATTGAGTAACAGGAAGAGGTCTTGGACACAAATTTGTTCCATGCTAAATGTAGAGGAATCAGCTGAGTATTCCTCAAATAAAATAAGTTGCCTCAGCTTATAAGGTAAATAAAATAAGCATTTCTCAAATAAGTAGCTGCCTCACCTCACTGCCTTACTGTTTCATAGCCTTCCCGGCATGGTGCCTTCTTTTGATAATTACTTGTTCCACACCCAAATTGTATAACAGGAAGAGGTCTTGGACCCCTACTTCCCTCTCTCTTTTTTAGTAGTCTATATAGTCATAATTATAGCTTTAAGTATTCAATGAATAAAGTTTTTGACATTTTTACCCTTTTCCTTACCTAACATCATTTGTGCAGCATATTTTTATTTTATGTCTCACCCAGATTTAATTTCAAAATAAAACCAAACTAAATAAATTAGAAATGGGTATGTATAGCTAAGGTACACCCTTACTACTAGGTGAACAGGGGCATTTGGTGATAGTAAATGATCCCATCAGGCAGGGCTCATCACCTTCTCTCATATTTCATGTTCACCAGTGTTTATTTACTTAATAACTACTGGTATAATATCTTGCTATTATAAAACTAATTCTACTATCATCAAACACATATTTACTTCAAGTTTCAAGCAGAGAATGCATATATAACTAACACGAAGGATTACTCTTCACTAGATTCACCAGCTATAATATTTTGGTCATGTTCCAATATCATAAATCGATCCCAGTGTTATGTAGTAGAGAAAAAATGACTTATATCCAGTTTACGTAAAGCTACGAGTGGTCGAAACCACACTTAAATCCCGGAATGAACTTACGAAGATTTTTCCACTTAGGGTAGTTAATTGAATACGGACGTAGCCGCCACGAAGGCGCTAAGACGGAAAACGCTCTTAGCTAAGAGGAAAAACCTTCGTAAGTACCTTCCTGAATCCGGCCCCAGGTCTCCTCCACTACCACCTGTTTCCTTCCCGTCTCCTCACCAACCGTCTGTTTACGTCCTGTATCATCACCGCCCGTTATCTTGTTTACTGTCGTCGTGTGCTAGTCACACTCAGCGAGTTGAGTGCATGTTCCCTAAATCCTCAAGTAATACTTACTGTTGGTAAGTCTGAGTTATCACAATTTCAGATTTAATTTTATGATAATCTTAATTATTTTGTTCTAATTTGCTGACCAGTAATTATTTTCATAACTGAAGTTACTTCTCACATGTATGATTGTTATGAGTTAGTCGATGGTTTGTATGTTATGTGTTAAATACAATTTTGTAATCTTGCCCACAATTTACAGTTTTGATTGTACCAGGCTGTATGTGTAGGTGTATATTCATTGATCAACTTTCACTAATTGTCAGTTATCAATAAAATCCAGAAAGAAATAAGAGTCAATTTGGAGTATAAAACAACATAATTTCTTCGTGGTAAATTATCAAAAATTTATTCGATGACGTATTATTTACAGATAATATAGTACAAACTGTGAAATTCAAAACATTTTACAAAGTGCAAGCAAAAAGGCTGAATGTAGAATCAATGTAATGCCATTTGTATATTAACTGGTTAGTAGCAGCATTATACCATATTGGGTTATCAACGGCAGGCATGTGTTTGCGGAGACCATACATTGATAGGATAACAGAGTATATTAGCGCACGTGTTGTCACGCCTGCCAGCACACCCACACTGCTGACGCTGGCCGGCTGGTTGCCCACTACCTACACCAGCGCACCTCGTGTTGCAAGTCATACATGGGATATACACACATTATATATATATATATATATATATATATATATATATATATATATATATATATATATATATATATATATATATATATATATATATATATATATATATATATATATATATATATATGCCACAATAAATAAAAGTAAATATAATCTAAGATATTGGTGTTTAAATCTGTTTAGAACAAAACAGTCAATGTTAGCGTCAACTTATGTATATATAAACACTGAAATTTATATTCTTAGTTTTTTATACCGAAACTGAATGTAAGGATCTGATGACAGATTATAACAAGTAAGGCAAGAAAATACATTAGAATTTATTACATTTTCCATCAAATAATTTTGAAAAGTGGTGTGCTGTTGTACTATCAGAAATACAGCGGCAATACAGCAGTAATACAACATACAATGCTATGACTCGATACACGGGAATCTACTGGTGTATGCGACGCCCGGCGCCCTCTACCTGTCTCAGGACACTGATGTATAGCCACGGGCAGTCACGTGGTGCCTCGAGGCGTCACGTGATGTCACGGGGCCTCACGTGGTGCCATGGGGCGTCACGTGGCGCCATGTTGCATCACGTGGTGCCACGGGGCCTCACATGATGCCATGGGACGTCACGTGGTGCCATGGGGCCTCACGTGGTGCCATGGGGCGTCACGTGGTGCCTCGGGGCGTCACGTGATGCCACGGGGCCTCACGTGGTGCCATGGGGCGTTACATGGTGCCATGGGACGTCACATGAGGGGACAACAGGTCCAGCGACCACCTCAATCAGATGGGTAGGGGTGAGTGTGGAGGCAGCTCACCGCAGCATATTGGATGTGTTAATAACACTGCAACAGCTGACCACGTGTGTTTTGTACCAACCGAAATAGTGAATGAGAAGTGCTGCTGACAACAGAGCGCGCCGTACGCACTCTCTTCTACGCACCACCAAAAACTGCGTTACTCTGCCACCACAAAACGGCCCCACAGTATACCAATATCCATCATACCACACTGTATACAGTATATCTAATACATTACATGTGCAACTACATAGCAGTATACATCATGAGCATGTGAGTATATTGCTATACTGGCGGGCAGTAAGTATACCACACATAAACATACTTGTGATAGCACATTAACACATCTTTGTAACTACATTTCAGCATACTTAGCCGGTAAGCAACCGAACATCAGTATACTGTATATGCATGTATCCGCTCATCAGTATACTGCATATGCATGTATCCACACATCAATATACCGTATATGCATGTATCCATACATCAATATACTGTATATGCATGCATCCGCACATCAATATACTGTATATACATGTATACACATCAATATACTGTATATGCATGTATCCATACATCAATATACTGTATATGCATGTATTCGCACTTCAATATACTTTATATGCATGCATCCATACATCAATATACTGTATATGCATGTAACCGCACATCAACATACTGTATATGCATGTATCCACACATCAATATACTGTATATGCATGTATCCACACATCAATATACTGTGTATGCATGTATCTGCGTGTAACTGAGGCAACATTATGCATATATGCCACTGTAGTGGCATATATGCATAGTATTGATCCACACATCCATATACTATGTATGCATGTATCCACGCATCAGTATAACTTATGCGGGTAATAACATACAAGTGTATAATGGTATGTAACTAGACATTAGTATACAACATACATAGACGTGATATAAGAGTAGACGCATATGTCATACACAGTATACGTAGGTTACTAAAGGCTAATGTACAGGTACGCGAGTATAGGTGCGAATGTGCTTACTTTCACTTTAGTCAGTGTGGTGAGGTACACTCCAGGGGACACTTTTGTGTAGGATGACACGCACTACGGTACTTAACATGTACGTAAATACACTCCAGTACACAAGGCATGTAAGTTAATGCACACCAGAACACCTGTAATGTAAGTAAATACACACCAGTACACTTAGCATGTAAGTAAATACACTCCAGTACACCTGGCAGGTAAGTAAATACACTCCGGTACACCTGGCATATAAGTAAATACACTCCAGTACACCTGGCGTATAAGTAAATACACACCAGTATATCTCGTGTATAAGTAAATACACTCCAGTACACCTGACATGTAAGTAAATACACGCCAGTACACCTAGCATGTAAGCAAATACACGTCAGTACACCTGGCATGTAAGTATACACACTCCAGTACACCTGGTATCTAAGTATATACAAACCAGTACCTCCTGACACGTAAGTAAGCACACACCAGTACACCTGACATGTAAGTAAATACACACCCAGTACACCTGACATGTAAGTAAATACACACCCAGTACACCTGGCATGTAACTAAATACACACCAGTACACCTGGCATCTAGGTAAATACACACCAGTACACCTGGCATATAAGTAAATACACATCAGTTCACTTGGCATGAAAGTATATACACACCAGTAAACCTGGTACGTAAGTAAATATGTACCAATACACCTGACTTAAGTAAATACACGCCAGTACACCTGGCGTATAAGTAAATACACACCAGTACACCTGTCATGTAAGTAAATACACCCCAGTACACCTTGCATCTAAGTAAATACACTCCAGTATACCTGGCATGTAAGTAAATACACGCTAATACACCTGGCATGTAAGTAAATACACGCCAGCACACCTGGCATGTAAGTAAATACACGCCAGCACACCAGGTATATAAGTAAATATATACCAGCACACGTGGCATGTAAGTAAATACACCTGGTATATAAGTAAATACACACAGTACACCTGACATGTAAGTAAATACACACCAGTAAACCCGGTATATAATTATATACACACCAGTAAACCCGGTATATAATTAATACACACCAGTACACCTGGCAATAAGTAAATACACACCAGTAAACCCGGTATATAATTAATACACACCAGTATACCTGGCAATAAGTAAATACACACCAGTAAACCCGGTATATAATTAAATACACACCAGTAAACCTGGAATATAAGTATATACACACCAGTACACCTGGCATGTAAGTACCCAGACCATAGCAGAAAGTTAAGCCTTCACAGAAAACGAGCGTTGGTACCATGGCTGAGAGGAACGTTTAAGAACATCACGATATAACTTTTGCATTCTTTCTAAGCAAACTACTATAACTTTTTAAAAGTTTTTGGGTGAGGAAAACCTTCAGAGCTTAAATTTTCAGAATACTGCGTTGGGTGAGTTTTGTGCAAGGAACTAGTACAAGCAGCTAGCGATCTCCGCCTTCTTGAGTTAGTCGGTGTCTGTCTGTCACTAACAAAGCGTCCTTAGAGTGGCAGCCTTTTTTTTATGTATGTATGTATATGTATGTATGTATGTATGTGTATGTGTATGTATGTATGTATGTATGTATGTATGTATGTATGTATGTATGTATGTATGTATGTATGTATGTATGTATGTATGTATGTATGTATGTATGTATGTATATAAATATATAAATAAATATATATATATATATATATATATATATATATATATATATATATATATATATATATATATATATATATATATATAATATACATATATATCTATATAATTTTAACAATTTCTTGTGGATTTAAATTTGCATTGGCTCACTCGTGCCTTAGACTAGCGTTGGTGAAGGGGGGAGCTACGGGAGGACTCTCCCATGTTCAGCTTCACGCGGACACTTCAATTTACATAATTCGCCAACTAAGACGGTCACCGTACAAACAAATGATCAAAAGCAACCGTGAACCGGCGAGTATACGCTCTCTCTCTCTCTTTCTCTCTCCCCTCGCCTGCCCGGAGGGTGGGGTGGGTTGGGATGATTGGTTATGGCGTGGGGATGTTCATCTTGGATGGGGTGGTAGGGGGTGAGGCTACGGGTTCCACACTCTCCATGTCCACGGCACCATATCTTTCACTCTGCTGTTAGACACTAATCTTCCTCTCTATATAGATGGGTCCACTCATGACTTTTCCTGAAATCAGATACTAACAAGAAGCTAATACTTTACTTACGAATATGTGGTTATTTTCCAACTGGCTAATACATGCCTTGCCTCATCTTTTGCTGGCTAATTCTACAACTTTGAATTGCTCTACCCGTGACTTATTTTTTTAGGCATTGATAACTAAGACTACATGATCAAGACACCTATGAGGACCGCTTCTACAGTGTGTGTGTGTGGCGAGGCTTGTGTACCAGGACTAACCGCCATAATACTCAGTGTTTCGCTATAAACCACACTGGATCCCTCCTTCTCGTGCTGGTACACCTGCTCCTAAACCCAATTATTTATAATGTTCCATATTTTATTTATCATATTGACTCAATTTTGAGAATCTGATTATATTTATTATAGATATTTGTATTAAACAACATATTACTTTAGCAAATACATATTACCTTGAAAATTATAAGCTAAATGTTCTTCAATATATGCCAATGTCAGTTTGATTTAGTCTACTTTACACTTGTTTAGTCCAGCCAATATTATAATGATTTGCACACGTTCTTACAGATAGTGTCTAATTCTAATTACTATCATTATAACGACTGATAATTTAACAATCCCAACCTGTTATATATATTCTTTTCATTTTTGCTTTCAATCGCGGCTGTCTTTCAGAACTTATTTCGTCACAACTTTTCCTGCCGAGAAGGTATCCGTTCCATTGATACCATTGTCACGTATACCCCAAGAGATCTCTGTTCATGGACATTATTGTCACGTGTACCCCTAGAGATCCCTATTCCATGGATACCATTGTCACGTGTACCCCTAGAGATCCCTATTCCATGCCTTCTAATACCATTATCCACGTGTACCCCTAGAGATCTTATTGCTACTTCTGCACCTACACTCCCCAGAGTGTAGGTGCACCTACACTCCCACCTGCACTCACCAGGAGTCACGGAGACACTCACATCTACACTCACCAGGGGACACTCCAACCTACACTCACCAGGAGACACTCCCACCTACACTCACCAGGGGACACTCCCACCTACACTCACCAGGAGACACTCCAACCTACACTCACCAGGGGACACTCCCACCTACACTCACCAGGAGACACTCCAACCTACACTCACCAGGAGACACTCCCACCTACACTCACCAGGAGACACTCCAACCTACACTCTCCAGGAGACACCTTCATTCATTTCTACGTGCAGCTTCAATCATACCGTGCACAGACTACTCTCCCGCGCATATGACTCATCAATCTACTCCCATGTACATGATTCATCAATCTACTCTCCCCGCACATGACTCATCAATCTGCTTTCCCACGCACATGACTTATCAATCTACTCCCACGCACGTGACTCATCAATCTACTCTCCCACGCACATGACTCATCAATCTACTCCCACGCACATGACTCATCAATCTACTCTCACGCACATGACTCATCAATATTCTCTCCCACGCACATGACTCATCAATCTACTCCCATGTACATGACTCATCAATTTAATCCACACACGTGATTCATCAACCTACTCTCCAACGCACATGACCCGTCAATCTACTCCCATTCACATGACTCATCAATCTACTCTCCCACACACATGCCTGATCCATCTACTCGCCAACACGCATGTCTCACCAATCTACTCTCCCATGCACGTCACTCATCAATTTACTCCCACGTACGTGACTTATTAATCTACTCTCCCACGCACGTGACTCATCAATCTACTCTCCCAGGCATATGACTCATCAATATACTCTCCCATACACATGACCCATTAATCTACTCCCACGCACGTGACTCATCAATCTACTTTTCCACGCACGTGACTCATCAATCTACTCTCCCATGCACATGACTCATCAATCTACTCCCACGCACGTGACTCATCAATCTACTTTTCCATGCACGTGACTCATCAATCTACTCTCCCATGCACATGACTCATCAATCTACTCACACGCACGTGACTCATCAATCTACTCTCCCACGCACGTGACTCATCAATCTACTTTTCCACCCACGTGACTCATCAATCTACTCTCCCATGCACATGACTCATCAATCTACTCTCCCACGCACGTGACTCGTCAATCTACTCTCCCACGCACGTGACTCATCAATCTTCTCTCCCACACACACACAAATTACTTCACCCTGCTAACTTACACACTTGATTTATAATACATTACTCTCCTACATACGTTACCCACAAGCTCTCACTCTCCCACATATTTGACCCACACAGCAAATTAGTTTTCCACGTACCTCTAGGAGCGAAACACTAGGGAAGCCGGGATACCTATCCCTGTGGCAGCTATCAACTGATGATGATTGTGGTGGCTTGAGGGAGGGGGGAGGAGGAGGAGGAGGAGGAGTTGGGGCTCTGTTGTTTGATTAGAGGGGAAGGGGGTTGTTACGTCAATCATCTCCGCAAACCACAAGATTAAGCTGCAACATATCGCCTGGTCGTTGTCTGTTGGTAGTTACGGAAAGTAAGGGAGACGAGGAGTGAAGATTTCTCGAGAATTCTACTTTCGAGGGTATAAGGACTGAAAACATGGAAGGACTATAGGGCAACACGCGCTGAGGTCTGATTGAGGTGAAGATCAGGGATGAGGGAGGAACCCCAAGGACACCCGGGGAAGAATGATGTGGTTGAGGTCTGAGCCCTCGTCTCTGGTGCCCGTTCCCTTGCTTTCCGTGGGTATTCAAACTTACAAAAAGGAATAGCATTAAACCAACACATCTCATCGCAGCCATCAGAATACAAAACAAATTTGCTTATCAAGAATATAACAATTTGAATATTACAGAATTGGTATCACATGAGGATGATCCAAACCAAGAGAAGGACAAACTGAGTGTTGCTGAGTGTTGCAGCGGAGGCCGCCTAGCAAGGTCGTGTGGAGCAGTGCAGTACGGGCCTTGCCTCCAGTGCACCATTCACCTTAAAAACTAAGACGTGTACAAATCTGAAGGAGTTTCACAGCACTGTCTCTTAAAAGTTAGTGTCTGCAGTTACAAGCCTTTGTTGTATGGAGGAGAGGGCAGGGTGCCGGTGGGAGCGGAGCGGTGTAGCAGTGGACACAAGTGAGATGTGCAGCCCGGGCGGTGGGCCTCCTCTGACCTACCATCACCTAGCTACGAACAAGGGGCGGCGCGTCGCCCTGGAGGGAAATAGAGTCGCTCACTGATTGGCTGCCCCGGTGGCACCGTGCCCCCTCGTGCCAGCACAGTCAAGCCTGGAGTATTACTATGGGAGGAGAGAATTCCATCTTATTTTCCGATCACTCAGATAAAAGTTCCATAGCAAAATTTTCAACAATATTCCTATGCTACATGGTTATGAAGTGTTAACAGAGTTTTGGACCAATGAAATAAACTCTGCAAGATATCTAGATACAGAATAATAAAGATTTCCAACACAAGAGAGGTAGGCATTGAGCGACAGGGAGCCTGACACCCACCACATGGTCGACCAGCGGCTGGTGCTCAGCTGCTGCTTTGTGCTCTTGTGAAGGAGGCGGTGGCCGTCGGCAGCGGCGGTGGGCGGGGCCGGGTGGGCGGGCGGGGGCGGGGCCACGTGACGTCACCAGTGGGGGGAAGAGGACGCATGGGACCCAGGCCCGCCCGCACTCCTGGGCGCTAGTTCCCCCGCCGCACGAACGTCACCCCACCGTTCACTGTATCCTCACCTCCTGTTCAGGTCAGCATTTTCTCATGCAAATGGCATTTCTTATAGTTTAGTTTCATTTTATGGCCATACATATAAAATATTTTTTTATTATTCATTATGCACAGAATAATCGTATAATATTGACTTATCTCATGTACTCGTAAGTAATTATTTCATAAATAATGGCGTGTTGACATAGAATATTGTGCAAGAAACGATCCATACCGATTACACTAGATAGTTAAGGCCATCAAGACTCAGACAACCCAGTCTCAAGGGGCAAGCAACGCGGCAACGATATTATTGGGACCTGGAGCATGGCGGGGCTCCGGTCAGCGGGACCAATGTTGAGCTGAGCTGTGTCCTGCACCCCGTGTACTGGGGCGCTGGGTGTTGGGGCAAGGAAGGTAAGCCGGGACAAGGAGTGGCTAAAATTAGCCAGGAAAGAGGATGGGGTAGGGGGGGCTGGGCCAAAGCCGAAGGTAAAGGGAGCATGGGAGAGAGTGAAAGGGAAGGAAAGGTACATAAAGGCTAAGTTCAGTGAAGGATATGGTTGACTGGTGTAGACAATAGTGAGGTGTGGATAATATTTCTGGGTCTTGGTGAACATTGGGAGTCTGGGCGCTGGAAGGCGGACAAGGGTGTGGATGCCACATGGGAGAGAGAACAACTCGAAGGAGTCCAAAGTTTGGCTGGTCAATATAAGGCGTGTAAATTTCCGAGAAATGAATCAAGATATATCAAAATTTTCGCACAGAAAGATGCATTGATCCATCGGAGATGGTGCCGAAGGAAGCCACAAGTTAACCGTATGCCAGTTTTGGATTCGAAACACAACAGCTATGATCTGCTGATATAAACTATATTTACTGATGTGTTTGGGAGGGGTAAGGATGAGGATGGTGTGTGAGGGAGAGCATCTTTGGGGGTCCTCTCTGTTGGGGAAGAGAGAGACGGACGCCCCTAGCACCCACTTCCTCACCACACTCCTCTCTCTCTTGGAATCGAAAATCTAAAATAAAGTTTAAAAGAATTATGAAAATATAACTCTTATTTTTGTAAGAATTAAATGCTAGGTTTGGGCGAAAATCTGATCCCGTAGAAATGAGTAATTATCCTGCATAGCTCTTAGATGAAATTGATCATTATGGAAAGGCATAGCTAAATGAAGGATGGTAATTGGTAAGGCCACATCCCAAGAGACACAGGGTTGTGGAGGAGAGACGTCCCACTGCTGTGGGGAAGGACGGGCCAACGTGTCTCAGGAATCAATAGGTAATGAGCAATTAGATTAAACACTAGACGTAGCGTCAGGAGTGAGGTGATGACAAAGAGGTGGCGACGAGGACTGACAATGTAGATCAGAGGCAGGAAGAGCAGAAAAAGAGGTGGAAATGTTGAATAGACGGGGAAGTTAACTTCGACGGGTGGATGGCACCGAGGGAAAGAGTGGACGCCACAGAAGAGCGCACCCCGGATGGGGGCACCGAGATCTTTGTGATGCCCTGGGGGGAACTATGGCAAGAAACAAAAGTATGGGCAGCTAACGTTTATTGTGGAACTGACATCCACTGTAAAGCACACTGAACCAGCCTATGTATGCCTAGGGTGGACAGAGCAGCAGGTGACAGGGGTAGTAGCTCCACACTTAAGTTAGAGGCACACACTTGACTCCGGCTTGACTTCTCCCTAGCTCGTAGTAGTTGCACGTATCAGTGAGAGTATTAAAGCTTTAAAAACAATGTAACGGCAGAATACATTCTATAGGTAAGAGTTAGTGGAGAATTGTGTGGCAATAACAGGGCGATACGCGCGCCCCCGGCCCAGCCTGAGGCAAGTGACAAGCTCTGGGAACTAAGGAAAAGTCTTACCACTGGGAAGAGAGTATAAAATGAAAGAATAGGAAAGACATTACGCAAGGAGACAAAGGGAAATAAGAGGATATGGTTAGTTATAAGATGTTATGAACTCAAACTGGGAGGTGACGAGTTGGACAAGAGCAGGGAATGGAAGGACTTGCAGCCGGTAAGGGGATAGGGAAGGAAGGGTAAGGGAGGAGCAGCAGGGATGAAGGTAGGGAGACAGATGCATTAGTGTAGCGTTGGGAAGGGTTGCCTGCGGTGACAATATGGAGCAGCGCAGGGGCCGGGTGGCGCGCTGTCCGCAAACACGACAGCTAACAATACAAGTTCTACCTTATTGTGCACCTCGCTACTTGCATTATGCACGGCTTGCACTCGGGTAAAGGCATTTGTGTATCACACACAGTTTATGTGAGGGGTAATAATTATGCAGTTAGAAGTTTCCTTTAATACTTGTTGAGAACTCGTATTGTTGGTGGGATATGCGCATAACAAGGGTTCCTCTCCATATCACCTGCGACACTGCGCTCCGCCCACCTGGGCTGCCATGGTCGCTGCCTGTGCCTGGCCTTCTTCTGCTGCGATCGGTGCCACAGTGGTACTGCTGTGGCAGCCATTGTCTTTATGTTGCTTGTCTGGCAGGCTTGCCCTGACCGTCCTCGGGGAAGGGAAGAGGTGTTGTCGGTGCTTCATACACCGGGTGTCAACAATACTGTGAGCGTGGGCGTGTGTGGGCGGCCATGGGCGGGTTGGCGGCCATGGCCGGGTGGGGGCGGCAGTGTCATCAGGCTCCACGTCACCTCCACGCCAACTAACAAGTGAACGTCATGAGGACGAGGCGCACCCAGCCTCACTTGAGCCGAGCGTCAGTACCAAGACGGGTAAGCAATGGCCCAGTAACCATTTAGAAAATGAAATACA
Organism: Procambarus clarkii; assembly: GCF_040958095.1. Classification (NCBI taxonomy): domain Eukaryota; kingdom Metazoa; phylum Arthropoda; class Malacostraca; order Decapoda; family Cambaridae; genus Procambarus; species Procambarus clarkii. The sequence goes on along the minus strand of NC_091216.1, from coordinate 14,661,307 downwards.
AAAATAAACATATGGTGAATCACTTAGGCCAATAATATCTGCACAGAGGGCGCGGCACTCGTGGGTCGGGAAGCTGAGGACAGTTGGACTGTAAACTTAAACAACAAGGCATTAAGAGTGCGGTGTTCCCGAGCATGAGTCACCCAGCCGACGCCGGTGTCGGCTACAGCAGCCCTACACCGACGGCGCTAATTGCTTGTTAACGGCCGGCTCATGTGGTACTTGATACCAGAGCCATGCGGGAGTTAACAGAGCCATGTGTTAATTAACAACCGGCCCGTGTGTAGTTAAAAAAGCAGCAACAACTTCATTTACTCGCCTTTCATTAGTCACACGTCAGTGGACCGTGACGTCACTGATGGTGATCGCGAGTGAATCACCACCTTATGGCCGTTTTTTGTGACGTAACCATCACTTTCCACCAAGACGGCGGTATCTGCTTGCTTCAGTTCTTCCTGTGACTCGGCACCGGAGAGCGAGGACTGATCTTTGTGTTGACGGTGTTTGCGCCATGCTTGCTGGATTAGCCGCGCGCAGTACTCCTCTCTCTGGCGCCAGAGCGTGGACGACACTGGCTCGTACCCCGGGCGATCCGGAGCAGGAGCCACTTCTCCGATGTCTGCTGAGTCCTCCACTGGGTTGCCTTTGCGTGCAAAGAAGTCCTTGGTAAGCGCGTCCAAGACGTCCACGCAGAACACAAGGTCTCCTTTGCATATCGGTATGTCCATTGACACAATTTTGTACTTATTTGGCTTGTGAATCTGAAGAGGCGCCTCTAGGATATCTAGAAAGTCCGACAGCATATGGAATTCAATAAACTGCGTGCCTTTAGGGTCGAACTGTTGCCAGATTTCATAATACATATCGTAGTCATCATCAGTTAGACCCTCTTCGACGTCTTCCGTCGCCTGGGAGTAGTTTTCGAGGATGACAGCGATGTACATGTTAATGACGATGAGGAAGCTGATGACTAGATAACCCAACAAGTAAGCGATGCCGATAGCCTGATTGCCGCAGTTGCCGGGGTCACCAATCTCGGGATTGGGTGTTTTGCACTCTTTTTCGTTAACAATGCCGGATAGCACACCATCCCATCCCGCTGACGTCATCATTTGGAACAGCAAGATGAAGGACTGGAAGAAGGTCTCAAAGTTGTACACAGAGTCCAGACCTCCAGTGTGCTTGACGTTCATGAAGAAAGACATGCCGAAGATAGCAAAGATGAACATAACGAGGAAAAGCAAGAGGCAGATATTGAAGAGAGCAGGGAGGGACATGGCCAGAGCGAAGAGTAGTGTTCTGATGCCTTTGGCGCCTTTGACTAGACGCAAGACTCGTCCCACCTTGGCTACTCGCACCACACGAAGCAGCGTCGGCGAGACGAAATACTTCTCGATGATGTCCTTCAGCACCAGACCTGCGAGAGAACTCAAGTTACTTGTTGCTCTTAGAATGCTAAACTGCCTTTCCCAATCATGTTTGGCCTGCAAGTAATGTACCAACATCCCACTGGATGATAAGAATTACTGGCTGCTTCTCAATTTATTTTCTTATACCCATGGGCGAGTTGGATCTTTTTTAAATGGCTATAATGTTTTTTATTTTAATGTCTAATGAATCTTTCTAAATTATTTCACATTTGAAAGTAATCATATAAGCAGTGAAAACTGTTGTAAACATGATAACATAGGTATCGGCTAGACACTAAACATGCTCTCTAGAGATGAAGTGATTAGCACTGGCAAGTTGAGATTTAGAATTTAAGCCACAGTACAAGGGTAATAAAAATATACTTGAGGAGAACATCATTCACTACTACACCCGCTCTCTGCTGCCTCTCCCACTACCTTATACCCCATCATTATTTATCATAGCTGGTATCACATTACGCTTTGGCAACATTGGTCAAGTGTAGCGAGAATCTAGATTTGTTATGCAGAGTGCTTCCCACAGCTGAGGCAAAAATAATATAACTTCATATAGTGGTGACCAATTTGTTATATAATTAGATAATCGTGAACCAAGCCTTCCTTAATTTTCATAAAACATAGGGAAACACCATTATTTGACGGTGGGATGCAATCTAGGTTTCAGACACCTACTAGAACAGCTTGGGCTGTTCTAATAGGTGCCTCCTCAGATAGGTGCTGAGGGGTATCTCTGGACACTGGCTAAGGGGTATATATGGACACTGACTGAGGGTATCCAAGCACTGTACGAGGGGCATCTCTGGGCACTGTACGAGGGGCATCTCTGGGCACTGGCTGAGGGGTATCTCTGGGCACTGACTGTCACTCAGTCATTGACTGAGTATCTTATATCTGGGCACTGGATGAGGTATATCTCTGGGCACTGATTGAGGGGCCATCTCTGGACACTGATTGAATGACATCTCTGGGCACTGATTGAATGACATCTCTGGGCACTGATTGAATGACATCTCTGGGCACTGGCTGAGGGATATCTCTGGGCCCTTGCTTAGAGGTATTTCTGAGCACTGACTGAAGGGCATCTCTGGGCACTGATTGAATGACATCTCTGGGCACTGGCTGAGGGATATCTCTGGGCCCTTGCTTAGAGGTATTTCTGAGCACTGACTGAAGGGCATCTCTGGGCACTGATTGAATGACATCTCTGGGCACTGGCTGAGGGATATCTCTGGGCCCTTGCTTAGAGGTATTTCTGAGCACTGACTGAAGGGCATCTCTGGGCTCTGACTGAAGGGCATCTCTGGGCACTGGCTGAGGTGTATTTCTGAGCACTGATTGAGGGGCATTTCTGGGCACTGTCTGAGAGGTATCTCTGGGCACTGGTTGAAGGACCTCTCTGGGCACGGGTTGAGGAGATTCTTTGGGCACTGGTTGAGGGGTTGAAGGGCATCTCTGGACAATGGTGAGAGGTATCTCTGAGCACTGGCTGAGGGGTACCTGGATAAGGCTTCTAGTTCTTCTACTCCCCAAGCCCGGCCCGGGGCCAGGCTTGATTTGTGAGAGCTTGGTCCAACAGGCTATTGCTTGGAGCGTGGAGCGACCCACAGGCCCACATATCCACCACAGCAGGTTGGTCTGGCATTTCCTGCAGAAAACTATCCGGTTTTCTCTTGAAGACGCCCACGTTTGTTCCGGCAATATTTCTTATGCTCGCTGGTAGTATGTTGAACAACCGTGGGCCTCTGATGTTTATACAGTGTTCTCTGATTGTGCCTATGGCACCCCTGCTCTTCCCTCGTTCTATTCTGCATTTTCCTCTATATCGTTCACTCCAGTATGTTGTTATTTTACTTTGTAGATTTGGGACCTGGCCCTCCAGTGTTTTCAGTATGTATCTTATTTTATATCTCTCTCGTCTTCTTTCTAGAGAGTACATTTAGGTAGCTTTGAGACGATCCCAATAATTTAGGTGCTTTATCGTATCTATGTATGCCGTACATGTTCTCTGTATTCCCTCTATTTCACCAATCTCTCCTGGTCTTCTTGTAATCCATCTAATAATTTTTCTGGCTGACGCAATATTTGCTTGGTTATAATCCCTAAGCGTTAGGTTGTCAGACATCATTATTCGCAGATCCTTTACATGTTGGTTTCCTACTATGGTCAATTTGATTGTGTTTTGAACCCTGCTTTATGTTTAATGTCCTCGTTTTTACAGTACTTGAGTACCTGGAATTTATCACTGTTAAACATGTTATTTTCTGCTGCCCAGACGAAAACTCTAATAATATCTGCTTGTAGTTTATCAATGCCTTCAACAAAAGTAATTTTCATGCTGATTTTTGTCTTCTGAAAAAGATACATACAAAGCTGTGACTTGTATTTTTGTGTATATCTGATATGAGAATAAGGAAAAGCAGTGTTGCATGAATTGTACCTTGAGGTAGAAAGCTTTTAACTGCGCTTGAACTCGATTTTATTTCGTTGACTGTTACTCTGTGTTCTGTTCGATAGAAAATGATATCCACCGTCATATTTTACATTATTCCCATTGACCTCATTTTGTGTGCTATTACTCCATGGTCACATTTAGCACATGCCTTTGCGAAGTCCGTGTATTTGCAATCTGTTTTTCTTCTAATGCTTCAGTGATTTTGTAGTAGTGGTCAAGCAGTTGCAAGAGAAACTATCTTCCCGCTCTAAATCAATGTTGGCCTGGGTTGCGGAGGTCATTGGTTTTCATGAAACTGGTGTCCTGACTCCTGATCACTCTCTCAAATACTTTTATTATGTGGGACGTTAGTGCAACTAGTTTGTAATTCTTAGCCAATGCTTTGCTCCCTCCCTTGTGTTGAGGAGCTATGTCTGCTGATTTAAGCGCATTCGGTATCTCCTTCCATGTTCAAGCTCTTCCTCCACACTATATTGAGTGCCTGTGCTACTGGAACTTTACATTACTTTATAAATATTGAATTCCGTGAGTCTAGACCCGGACCTGAGTGCATGAGCATGGGTGCATTTGGGTACTGGTTGAGGGGCATCTCTGGACACTGACTGAGGGACATCTCTGGACACTGACTGAGGGACATCACTGGGCACTGAGGGACATCACTGGGCACTGAGGGACATCACTGGGCACTGAGGGGCATCACTGGGCACTGAGGGGCATCACTGGGCACTGAGGGGCATCACTGGGCACTGAGGGGCATCACTGGGCACTTGTTAAAGGGCATCTCTGGGAACTTTTTTTTTTATTATTTTTTTTTTACATGCAAGATAAAGACAATAAATACAATAAAATATCAGAGAAAACAAAAACAAAATACAGAAGCTACCGGCCAGAAGGACCGACAGCACAGGACAATAATTAGCAAAAATGGAGGAACGCATGAGAAACACAGCATACATCAAGACAAAGTAAAGAACAAAAACAATAACAAACAAGCAAATAATGTAAGCAAATAAACAAAACTTAGGAACAATATAAAACAAAACAAACAAACACCGGCCAGAAGGACCGACAACAAAACACATCAAAATTTAGAAAATGAAACATAACACAAGACAATGCACACACAAACAAATCATAAATATAAACAAAGGGAAAATTAAAAAAAAAAACACAATACAACATGGTAATTACAAGGTAATACATGAAGAGAATACACACTCTGCAAAACACCGGCCAATCTGCGGAAATACTTGCCCGGGAACAAGACCCGGGGGAAACGCACATTGAACGCCTCCCAACGTAACCACCCCCAAGGGTCTCGTACACCCACCGGGGACGCCATGTCATCCGAAACCCTAGCTACAAACACTCGCAAGCAGGGGACCCAAATGGTATCACTCCTGATGCGAGTAACTGCCACAATCCCCCACATCAAGGGAACACCCCCACCATGAAATTCCCCCGGCTCGTCATTCAGCAGTAACTCAGCAATCGCCGACCAGTGACTCGGCGGCATCACCGACGCCGGCAACACGTCCCCCAGGTCCCCAACACACACCCTCACAAGAGGGGGCCGGACATAGGACACCACCACCGGGGCACCAGCGGCCACGGGCGCACCACCAGACGACTGCAGGGAACCAGGGGGGTGCACATCCTTCCGTAATGTCACAACCAGGCCACGCCCAGCACCAGCAACCACACCATCCCTGGGAGCGGGAGCCACCACCTCCCACTGCGGAGAGTCCCAAGGCGGAGAAGGAACGGAAGGCACCCCCGAGACCTGGGCACCAGCATCAGCAGGCACATGAACCTCTGCCACCACCAACCGTGGAGACAGCGACACATCCGGTTCCACACCGTCATTACCCAAGGACCCACAGTCACCGAATTCCCCAACATCGGCCCAGGCAGACGACGAACGCCTGGAACGCTTGGGCTCCGGCCGAAGATCGTCATAGCCGGAAGCGAACCCAAAAACACGGGTCCCATCAGCTGGACGAACCGACGCCCGACGCAGAACGGCAGCAGCCTCCACCACAGGGGGAACTGGCCCACACACAGCAGGAGGCTCCGCAGCCACCCCAGCACCCAGCACATCCGGGACCCGAGGCGAGAACACAGGGCCAGGCGCAGCAGCCGAAGACGTGGGAGAAGACGGCGGCGTGTCACAATGATCACTAGGAAGGCCGTCAGGAGCAGCGGAGACCATCCGATGGCACTGCAAGACCCGGAGGAGAGTCTGTAACAACCGGAGGAACGTCCGGCGACGTAGGGGGAGCCGCATCCGCTAACTGAACGCTCACCTCTTTATCCCCGGAGACCTCCTCCAGAGGGAGCGGTGGGAAATCTTCTTCCCGGAACAAGTTGACTGGAGCAACCGGATCCGCAGTGCATCCGGCAGCCTGATGCCCCAACATGCCACACCGGAAACAAGTACGGGGTTGCCGGGCATAATACACCCGCACGTAGTACCCTAAAAGTCGGACAGAGGATGGAATGTCCGACCTCAGGCGCATCCCGAGGGTACGAATGTTCGTCTTCAACCCCGCATATTTTCCAGAAGACAGCTTGTGCATCCTCACACTGACGACGGAGCCAAATCTCTGGAAGAAACGCCGGAGAAGGGACTCAGGGAATTCCATGGGGGCCCCATGGACGCTCACATACGTCACGGCACCACTCCGATCAGATATGGCCACAGAACCAGTGCCATCCAACAACTTCAAGGTATGGCCCTCGTACCGCCGGAGAAATCCACGGTACGTCTCCTCACCCACAAACTTGATGATCACCCGGCGAGTAGTCACCAGCTCAACCCCGTAGACCTCCTCGACCGGGACATGTAGCACGTCACACATGACCTGCTCAATGAGAGGATACCCTGCACGGCAGGTAAACTCCAACCCCACGGAGTTTACCCTCTCACTTGCGGGAAGATGGCCGCTCATCGTAAAAGCGCCACGTCAACACCAGGCAGGGACAGCAGGGAGGGTAGACACACCCACCCCCTGCTGGCGAAAACTGCAACCTCTCCAAACTGCCGGAGCGGTCAGACGACACGTCTGCACCCTACGGCAGCTCAGGTGGGACTCCTTCTCTGGGAACTGATTGAATATTTCTGACGTCTCTGTCATTAATATTAACGTAAAAAATTAGCCCAATAGCGTAAGTACCCAGTAAACTCAACAATGTGAGAACACAGTAAACTCAGCAATGTGAGTACACAGTAAACTTTACATTATGAGTATACAGTAAACTCAATAATGTGAGCACTCACTAAACCCAGCAGTGTCAGTGCACAGAAAATAACAACGTGAGTAAACGGTAAATTCAAAATCGCAAGTACATAGAAAATTTAACAAAGTGAGTACTCAGTAAACCCAACAGCATCACTTCTCAGTTTATTTCTTTTTTTTAGATATGTACAAGAGTTATTACATTTTTGTACAGCCACTAGTACGTGTAGCGTTTCGGGCACGTCCCTGGAATACTATCCCCGCCGCGAAAAATAGTTTTTACAACCAAGTACACATTTTACTGTCGAGTTAAACAGAGATTACAGTTAAGGATTTGCGCCCAGTAAGTCCAGGAGGGTTGAGTTAGGAGGCATGGGGGAGGGTGTATTTGGATACTGGTTGAGGGGCATCTCCGGACACAGACTGAGGGACACTCTGACTGACTGAGAGCCGTTAGGAGGGTATAGTAAACTCAGTGTGAGTACACAGTAAACTCAGCAGCATGAGTACACAGTAAACTCAGCAGCGTGAGCACAGAATGAACTCAGCAGCATGAGTACACAGTAAACTAAGCAACATGAGTAGAGTACACTCAGTAGCGTAAGCACACTGGAAACTAAATAACATGAGTACACAGTAAACTTAGCATCGTGAGTACACAGTAAACTCAGAAGCATGAGTATACAGTAAACCCATTACTATGAGCACACAGTAAACTCAGCAGCATGAGTACACAGTAAACTCAGCAACATGAGTACACAGTAAACTCAGCAGCATGAGTACACAGTAAACTCAGCAGCATGAGTACACAATAAACTCAGCAGCATGAGTAAACAGAAAACTCAGCATGAGTACACAGTAAACTCAGCAGCATGAGTAAACAGAAAACTCAGCATGAGCATACAGTAAACTTAGCAGCATGAGTACACAGTAAACTCAGCAGCAGAAGAGCACAGTAAACTCAACAACATGAGTACAAAGAAAACTCAACAATGTGAGTAAACAGTAAATTCAGCAGCATGAGTACACAGTAAGCCTGGGAGCACTAGCACACGGTAAACTCAGCAGCACGAGCATACAGTAAACTCAGCAGCACGAGTACACAGTAAACTCAGCAGCACGAGTACACAGTAAACTCAGCAGCAAGAGCATACAGTAAACTCAGCAGCACGAGTACACAGTAAACTCAGCAGCATGAGCACACAGTAAACTCAGCAGCATGAGCACATTGTAAACTCAACAGCACGAGCCCACAGTAAACTCAGCAGCAAGAGCATACAGTAAACTCAGCAAGAGCATACAGTAAACTCAACAGCACGAGCCCACAGTAAACTCAGCAGCAAGAGCATACAGTAAACTCAGCAGCAAGATCATACAGTAAACTCAGCAGCACGAGCACACAGTAAACTCAGCAGCACGAGCACAGTAAACTCAGCAGCAAGAGTACACAGTAAACTCAGCAGCAAGAGCATACAGTAAACTCAGCAGCAAGAGCACACAGTAAACTCAACAGCACGAGTACACAGTAAACTCAACAGCACGAGCCCACAGTAAACTCAGCAGCAAGAGCATACAGTAAACTCAGCAGCAAGAGCATACAGTAAACTCAACAGCACGAGCCCACAGTAAACTCAGCAGCAAGAGCACACAGTAAACTCAGCAGCATGAGCATACAGTAATCTCAGCAGCATGAGCACACAGTAATCTCAGCAGCATGAGCACACAGTAAACTCAGCAGCAAGAGCACACAGTGAACTCAGCAGCAAGAGCATACAGTAAACTCAGCAGCACGAGCACACAGTAAACTCAGCAGCATGAGCACACAGTAAACTCAGCAGCAAGAGCACACAGTAAACTCAGCAGCATGAGCACACAGTAAACTCAGCAGCAAGAGCACACAGTGAACTCAGCAGCAAGAGCATACAGTAAACTCAACAGCACGAGCACACAGTGAACTCAGCAGCATGAGCACACAGTAAACTCAGCAGCATGAGCACACAGTAAACTCAGCAGCAAGAGCACACAGTAAACTCAGCAGCATGAGCACACAGTAAACTCAGCAGCAAGAGCACACAGTGAACTCAGCAGCAAGAGCATACAGTAAACTCAACAGCACGAGCCCACAGTAAACTCAACAGCACGAGCACACAGTAAACTCAGCAGCATGAGCACACAGTGAACTCAGCAGCAAGAGTACACAGTGAACTCAGCAGCATGAGCACACAGTGAACTCAGCAGCAAGAGCACACAGTAAACTCAACAGCACGAGCACACAGTAAACTCAACAGCAAGAGCACACAGTAAACTCAACAGCATGAGCACACAGTAAACTCCGCAGCAAGAGCACACAGTAAACTCAGCAGCAAGAGCACACAGTAAACTCAACAGCACGAGCACACAGTAAACTCAGCAGCAAGAGCACACAGTAATCTCAACAGCACGAGCACACAGTGAACTCAGCAGCATGAGCACACAGTAAACTCAACAGCACGAGCACACAGTGAACTCAGCAGCAAGAGCACACAGTAAACTCCGCAGCAAGAGCACACAGTAAACTCAGCAGCATGAGCACACAGTAAACTCAACAGCAAGAGCACACAGTAAACTCCGCAGCATGAGCACACAGTAAACTCCGCAGCAAGAGCACACAGTAAACTCTGCAGCATGAGCACACAGTAAACTCAGCAGCAAGAGCACACAGTAAACTCAGCAGCATGAGCACACAGTAAACTCAGCAGCAAGAGCACACAGTAAACTCAGCAGCAAGAGCACACAGTGAACTCAACAGCACGAGCACACAGTGAACTCAGTAGCATGAACACACAGTAAACTCCGCAGCAAGAGCACACAGTAATCTCAGCAGCATGAGCACACAGTAATCTCAGCAGCATAAGCACACAGTAAACTCAGCAGCATGAGCACACAGTAAACTCAGCAGCATGAGCACACAGTAAACTCAGCAGCATGAGCACACAGTAAACTCAGCAGCAAGAGCACACAGTAAACTCAGCAGCATGAGCACACAGTAAACTCAGCAGCAAGAGCACACAGTGAACTCAGCAGCAAGAGCATACAGTAAACTCAACAGCACGAGCACACAGTGAACTCAGCAGCATGAGCACACAGTAAACTCAGCAGCATGAGCACACAGTAAACTCAGCAGCAAGAGCACACAGTAAACTCAGCAGCATGAGCACACAGTAAACTCAGCAGCAAGAGCACACAGTGAACTCAGCAGCAAGAGCATACAGTAAACTCAACAGCACGAACCCACAGTAAACTCAACAGCACGAGCACACAGTAAACTCAGCAGCATGAGCACACAGTGAACTCAGCAGCAAGAGTACAGTGAACTCAGCAGCATGAGCACACAGTGAACTCAGCAGCAAGAGCACACAGTAAACTCAACAGCACGAGCACACAGTAAACTCAACAGCAAGAGCACACAGTAAACTCAACAGCATGAGCACACAGTAAACTCCGCAGCAAGAGCACACAGTAAACTCAGCAGCAAGAGCACACAGTAAACTCAACAGCACGAGCACACAGTAAACTCAGCAGCAAGAGCACACAGTAATCTCAACAGCACGAGCACACAGTGAACTCAGCAGCATGAGCACACAGTAAACTCAACAGCACGAGCACACAGTGAACTCAGCAGCAAGAGCACACAGTAAACTCCGCAGCAAGAGCACACAGTAAACTCGGCAGCATGAGCACACAGTAAACTCCGCAGCAAGAGCACACAGTAATCTCAGCAGCATGAGCACACAGTAATCTCAGCAGCATGAGCACACAGTAAACTCAGCAGCATGAGCACACAGTAAACTCAGCAGCATGAGCACACAGTAAACTCAGCAGCATGAGCACACAGTAAACTCAGCAGCAAGAGCACACAGTAAACTCAGCAGCATGAGCACACAGTAAACTCAGCAGCAAGAGCACACAGTGAACTCAGCAGCAAGAGCATACAGTAAACTCAACAGCACGAGCACACAGTGAACTCAGCAGCATGAGCACACAGTAAACTCAGCAGCATGAGCACACAGTAAACTCAGCAGCAAGAGCACACAGTAAACTCAGCAGCATGAGCACACAGTAAACTCAGCAGCAAGAGCACACAGTGAACTCAGCAGCAAGAGCATACAGTAAACTCAACAGCACGAGCCCACAGTAAACTCAACAGCACGAGCACACAGTGAACTCAGCAGCAAGAGTACAGTGAACTCAGCAGCATGAGCACACAGTGAACTCAGCAGCAAGAGCACACAGTAAACTCAACAGCACGAGCACACAGTAAACTCAACAGCAAGAGCACACAGTAAACTCAACAGCATGAGCACACAGTAAACTCCGCAGCAAGAGCACACAGTAAACTCAGCAGCAAGAGCACACAGTAAACTCAACAGCACGAGCACACAGTAAACTCAGCAGCAAGAGCACACAGTAATCTCAACAGCACGAGCACACAGTGAACTCAGCAGCATGAGCACACAGTAAACTCAACAGCACGAGCACACAGTGAACTCAGCAGCAAGAGCACACAGTAAACTCCGCAGCAAGAGCACACAGTAAACTCAGCAGCATGAGCACACAGTAAACTCAACAGCAAGAGCACACAGTAAACTCCGCAGCATGAGCACACAGTAAACTCCGCAGCAAGAGCACACAGTAAACTCCGCAGCATGAGCACACAGTAAACTCAGCAGCAAGAGCACACAGTAAACTCAGCAGCATGAGCACACAGTAAACTCAGCAGCAAGAGCACACAGTAAACTCAGCAGCAAGAGCACACAGTGAACTCAACAGCACGAGCACACAGTGAACTCAGTAGCATGAACACACAGTAAACTCCGCAGCAAGAGCACACAGTAAACTCCGCAGCAAGAGCACACAGTAATCTCAGCAGCATGAGCACACAGTAATCTCAGCAGCATAAGCACACAGTAAACTCAGCAGCATGAGCACACAGTAAACTCAGCAGCAAGAGCACACAGTAAACTCCGCAGCAAGAGCACACAGTAAACTCAGCAGCATGAGCACACAGTAAACTCAGCAGCAAGAGCACACAGTAAACTCAGCAGCAAGAGCACAGTAAACTCAGCAGCAAGAGCACACAGTGAACTCAGCAGCAAGAGCACACAGTGAACTCAGCAGCACGAGCACACAGTGAACTCAGCAGCATGAACACACAGTAAACTCCGCAGCAAGAGTACACAGTAAACTCAGCAGTAAGAGTTCGCAGACACAAAGACATCTTCGCGGACTCTGCCGTCATAATAACTATAGACTCAAAACAACGTAGCCTTGTTAGTTGCAAGTCTCTTCTATCATTCCTTCCCCCTATCCTGATCCTGACCCCTTTCAAGCGCTATATAGTCATAATGGCTTGGCGCTTTCTCCTGAAAATTCCTTTCTTCCTTCCTTCTACTATTTTGCGAGATGTTCGTGGGTGCAGTGTAATCTTGGGGAGTGGTGTGAGCAGCGGGTGTGGTGGCAGAGGGTCGATGTTCCAATACTTTACTCTTTACGCCCCGATGCTCTCGCCAGGGCTCCTGACGAAGGTGTAACCACCATGCTGCTCCTCCTGCCAAGAACGGGAGGTGCACATACGCACCCACTACTGAAAAATAGCAAAAAGCTGGTTACAGATTAGGATTAATTGAGAGGGGAAGCGGAGATTACGTACCCAGAATGGACATGATGACCACCACAAAGTCGAAGAGGTTCCACGGCTCCTTGAAGTAGTGCCATCTGAGAGCGAAGACCTTGAGGACACACTCCGACGTGAAGATACAGATAAAGATGAGGTTCAAGTTGTTCAACACTGACTTCCACTCCTCTGTCATATTGTAGTGATCCATAGTCATGGTGAGCATGTTCATACCGATGAAGATCATGATGATCATGTCGAACTTCTTGTTAGTCACTATCTCGAACACCACGGCTTGTGGGCGGAACTAAGCAAGAAAAACAAGAAAACGTTGGGGGTGACTGCTAAGGTCTTTGCGACATGTGAAGATGGTAGCGCTGTGGTCTACTGAGGTTAATCACAGGCGTCAAGTAGACAGCTGGCCATCACGACAGTCAATAAGATAGGAGAGGAGGATAAGAGAGAGGAGAAATAAAAATGAAGAGAAAGATTTATTCAGACTGAAAATGGAGGAGAAGACAACAATGTTGTGAACGCAAGTGGAGACATGAGTGTGTCAAGAGGTAAGAGTGTGTGTGCGGCCAAAACTTTAAGGAAAACTCCTTTAAGGAAATTCTTTAGGGAAAATCTGTTCAGTTCCGCATCAAGCGACCTTACAATACAAGAGTGGGTGTAGTGGGGTGAGAATAGGATCTGTAGTGTATGATACACAGGGAGAAGAAAGAGCGAAAGAAAGAAAGAGGGAGGGAAAGAGAGAAAGAGGGAGGGAAAGAGAGAAAGAGAGCGAGAGAGCGAGAGAGCGAGAGAGCGAGAGAGCGAGAGAGCGAGAGAGCGAGAGAGAGAGAGAGAGAGAGAGAGAGAGAGAGAGAGAGAGAGAGAGAGAGAGACAGAGAGAGAGACAGAGAGAGAGAGAGAGAGAGAGAGAGAGAGAGAGAGAGAGAGAGATAGAGAGAGAGAGAGAGAGAGAGAGAGAGAGAGACAGAGAGAGAGACAGAGAGAGAGAGAGAGAGAGAGAGAGAGAGAGAGAGAGAGAGAGAGAGAGAGAGAGAGAGAGAGAGAGAGAGAGAGAGAGACAGAGAGAGAGAGAGAGACACAGAGAGAGAGAGAGAGAGAGAGAGAGAGAGAGAGAGAGAGAGAGAGAGAGAGAGAGAGAGAGAGAGAGAGAGAGAGAGAGAGAGAGAGAGAGAGAGAGAGAGAGAGAGAGACACAGAGAGAGAGAGAGAGAGAGAGAGAGAGAGAGAGAGAGAGACACAGAGAGAGAGAGAGAGAGAGAGAGAGAGACACAGAGAGAGAGAGAGAGAGAGAGAGAGAGAGAGAGAGAGAGAGAGAGAGAGAGAGAGAGAGAGAGAGAGAGAGAGAGAGAGAGAGAGAGAGAGAGAGAGACAGAGAGAGAGAGAGAGAGAGAGAGAGAGAGAGAGAGAGAGAGAGAGAGAGAGAGAGAGAGAGAGAGAGAGAGAGAGAGAGCAATTGGAAAGGAAGAGTGTATTGAGTTGTGCTTGCGGAGGTTGAGCTTCGGCCCTTTGGTGTAAGTGTGAGTGTGTGTGTGAGAAAGAGAAACATAGGCAGATATAAACGACTAACATAGAGAACAAGGTCACAGTAGAACAAGAGGGAGGTTCAAGGAATAATAACAATGAAACCTTGTGATTAAACTCAGAAACCTTGACGCTGGTGGGGGGGAGGGCGGGAGAATACGTTCTTGACATGACAATAAGCCGTCGGCATTGAGATCCGGGATCAACTAGATAGTTCAACAGAAAGGAGCGCACCCAACTGGGGTTTGGGTTCCCTTGGCACGCTCCCTGTGCCCTCACCTCCAAATCTCGGTACCCATTGATAATATTCTCACGTTCACTGGCCATACCCTCACTTGCTGTAGTGCCAGCAATGTTAAAAAAACTCAGCTTTCATATATATATATATATATATATATATATATATATATATATATATATATATATATATATATATATATATATATATATATATATATATATATATATATATATGTCAAATGGTTCTGTTCTACACTTCAGCGATTCTGAAATGCAATACGATGTTCAATCTGCATTTTTTTTCAACACTGCTCCTGTAGCTGACGCCGAACGCTTATTACCGTGCGAGGAGGATCTCTTATTGTCGTACGACGGGAACGCTTACTGTCGTACGACGTAGATCGCTTACTGTTGTACGACGTGGAGCGCTTACTGTCGTACGACATGGAGCACTTACTGTCAAATGACGTGGCGCACTTACCGTCGTACGATGTGGATAACTAACTGTCGCACGACGTGGAGCACTTACTGTTGTACGACATGGACTGTCGTACGACTTGGAACGCTTACTGTCCTATGACGTGGAGTGCTTATTGTCGTATGATGTAGAGCGCTTACTGTTGTACGACTTAGAACGCTTACTGTCGTATGATGTGGAGCGATTACTGTCGTATGACGTGGAGGGCTTACTGTCGTACGATGTTGAGCGCTTACTGTCGTACGACGTGGAGGGCTTACTGTCGTACGACGTAGAGCACTTGCTGTCGTATGACGAGGGGTGCTTACTGTCGTACGACGTAGAGCACTTGCTGTCGTATGACGAGGGGTGCTTACTGTCGTACGACGTAGAGCGCTTACTGTCGTACAACGTGAAGCGTTTCTGTCGTACGACGTGAAGCATTTACTGTCGTATGACGTGGAGCGTTTACTGTCGTATGACGTGGAGCGCTTACTGTCGTACGCCGTTTACACTGCATACATTGCAGAGTGCTTACAGTCTCCTGGTATTCAACACTGGCTCCATGTGTTAACACTGCCTCCTGATGTTCAACAGTGGCTCGAGGTTTTCCACACCTGGATGAACTTCCGTTAATCACGTCATGTGTGGACATTGAGAGCGACTCTTAACTGTATTGCGTGAAAGATCAGCTTGAACTAAGGGAATTACGGACCGTACGACTCGTTTGATTAGATACAGAACTGATTGTAATCTATTATTGTTTTGACAAACTATCCACCTGCGTTCATGACGAATTCTTGAATAATATATGTTTGTTTTATTATTTACAAAGCTTTGTCGTGTTGTTGGATTTAATATCGACGCCTGATGGGGTATTTCTGGCGATAAGATTTTAGCTAAGGCGCCTTAATTAGTGCAGTCCTTCTAATTACCCAAAGGTGGACAAGCTGTCATTAGTGAGCTCAGATGAACGAACTGCAATATTTTATACGAGACAAACATGCGGGAAATGCAGGCGCCGGGGACTGAAAGAACACTGGTGCCCAACCTTGATATTACAGTCGTACTATTTTTTTATTCTTTCGAGCGGACGGGGAAAAATCTCGGGTAAGTGGCTGCCAGCGGGGCTGAAGCGCATCCTGCAGAGCTCATCGGCATTCTTCAAGCCAAAACGAGAAAAATCTTGATATACTTTAAAGCACACACATACATACGCATTATATATATTATATATAGTTTATATATATATATATATATATATATAGTGTACAGTCTCATATGGTGCATCTGGCAGTGTGACAAGGATCATTTGAGCACTCATTCAAGTGTTATGATCGCGTGTGTGCTGCTGTGCGCTACAGGATGCGTGTACCGTCGTGGTGCACCACAGCGAGAGGACTACAGGAGCGTCAGCGGTACGCAGATGTGGGGGTACTCTCCCTATGGGCGGCGGCTGAGGGCGCGGGTGTTGTGGGAAGCAACAATAGCCTCACAGACACTACTACACACAAACAAGTATATTATAACATACATATATTTGCTAGTGCAGTGTTCATCGAAGGGAAATACGTGCCTAATCTACGTCATACTTTATACTGTTTGTTTTAATACTTTACGATATTATTATATTTCTCGCGAGGAGCATAATAAAAAATACACAAAGAAGCAGTGAAAGGTGTTGATGTTGAGGGATGTTTGTGGTGACCTCCAGGAGCACCTCAGGGTGCCCCGGGAGGTAACCACAGGCAGGTGAGGTCGTGATGTGTAACCTCACCTTGCGCTCTATCTCACGGTCACACATCTCACTCTTGGAGATGGCTCACCCTTCACACACTTCCACTCTTTCTTTGTGGCGTGTATGTATGTATGTATGTATGTATGTATGTATGTATGTATGTATGTATGTATGTATGTATGTATGTATGTATGTGCGTATGTTGAGCAGTATTAGAGAAGTATGTTGAGCAGTATTAGAGACTCATGTTGAGCAGTGTTAGACACCCATGTTGAGCAGTGTTAGAGACCCATGTTGAGCAGTGTTAGAGACCCATGTTGAGCAGTGTTAGAGACCCATGTTGAACAGTGATAGAGACCCATGTTGAGCAGTGTTAGAGACCCATGTTGAGCATGGTGGTAGAGACCCATGTTGAGCAGTGTTAGAGACCCATGTTGAGCAGTGTTAGAGACCCATGTTGAGCAGTGTTAGAGAACGATGTTGAGCAGTGTTAGAGACCCATGTTGAGCAGTGGTAGAGACCCATGTTGAGTAGTGTTAGAGACCCATGTTGTGCAGTGTTAGAGACCCATGTTGAGCAGTGTTAGAGACCCATGTTGTGCAGTGTTAGAGACCCATGTTGAGCAGTGTTAGAGACCCATGTTGTGCAGTGTTAGAGACCCATGTTGAGCAGTGTTAGAGACCCATGTTGAGCAGTGTTAGAGACCCATGTTGAGCAGTGGTAGAGACCCATGTTGAGCATGGTGGTAGAGACCCATGTTGAGCAGTGTTAGACACCCATGTTGAGCAGTGTTAGAGACCCATGTTGAGCAGTGTTAGACACCCATGTTGAGCAGTGGTAGAGACCCATGTTGAGCAGTGTTAGACACCCATGTTGAGCAGTGTTAGAGACCCATGTTGAGCAGTGTTAGAGACCCATGTTGAGCAGTGTTAGACACCCATGTTGAGCAGTGGTAGAGACCCATGTTGAACAGTGTTAGAGACCCATGTTGAGCAGTGTTAGACACCCATGTTGAGCAGTGTTAGAGACCCATGTTGAGCAGTGTTAGACACCCATGTTGAGTAGTGTTAGACACCCATGTTGAGCAGTGGTAGAGACCCATGTTGAGCAGTGTTAGACACCCATGTTGTGCAGTGTTAGAGACCCATGTTGAGCAGTGGTAGAGACCCATGTTGAACAGTGTTAGAGACCCATGTTGAGCAGTGGTAGACACCCATGTTGAGCATGGTGGTAGAGACCCATGTTGAGTAGTGTTAGAGACCCATGTTGAGCAGTGGTAGAGACCCATGTTGAACAGTGTTAGAGACCCATGTTGAGCAGTGGTAGACACCCATGTTGAGCATGGTGGTAGAGACCCATGTTGAGTAGTGTTAGAGACCCATGTTGTGCAGTGCTAGAGACCCATGTTGAGCAACGTTAGACACCCATGTTGAGCATGGTGGTAGAGACCCATGTTGAGCAGTGTTAGAGACCCATGTTGAGCAGTGGTAGAGACCCATGTTGAGCAGTGTTAGACACCCATGTTGTGCAGTGTTAGAGACCCATGTTGAGCAGTGGTAGAGACCCATGTTGAACAGTGTTAGAGACCCATGTTGAGCAGTGGTAGACACCCATGTTGAGCATGGTGGTAGAGACCCATGTTGAGTAGTGTTAGAGACCCATGTTGAGCAGTGGTAGAGACCCATGTTGAACAGTGTTAGAGACCCATGTTGAGCAGTGGTAGACACCCATGTTGAGCATGGTGGTAGAGACCCATGTTGAGTAGTGTTAGAGACCCATGTTGTGCAGTGCTAGAGACCCATGTTGAGCAACGTTAGACACCCATGTTGAGCATGGTGGTAGAGACCCATGTTGAGCAGTGTTAGAGACCCATGTTGAGCAGTGGTAGAGACCCATGTTGAGCAGTGGTAGAGACCCATGTTGTGCAGTGCTAGAGACCCATGTTGAGCAATGTTAGACACCCATGTTGAGCATGGTGGTAGAGACCCATGTTGAGCAGTGTTAGAGAACGATGTTGAGTATGGTGGTAGAGTCCCATGTTGAGCAGTGTTAGAGACCCATGTTGAGCAGTGTTAGAGACCCATGTTGAGCAGTGATAGAGACCCATGTTGAGCAGTGTTAGAGCCCCATGTTGAGCAGTGATTGAGCCCCATGTTGAGCAGTGTTAGAGCCCCATGTTGAGCATGGTGGTAGAGCCCCATGTTGAGCAGTGTTAGAGCCCCATGTTGAGCATGGTGGTAGAGCCCCATGTTGAGCAGTGTTAGAGCCCCATGTTGAGCAGTGTTAGAGCCCCATGTTGAGCATGGTGGTAGAGCCTGACACTGGTGACACAAGCAGGCTGGGTACATGGTGGTTGCGAGGTTATGGGCCGAGTTAAGGAGGTGCGGGCAAAGCTTTATTGGTCTACAGCCCCGACCACCACCACCAGTTGTGGCGAGGGGCGGGCTGGTCGTCCAGGAGTCGGGCTGAGAAACGTAGTGGTGGAGGTGGGGTTACAGGTAAGGGTTGGGGAAGACGGTAGCTTTTACGGAAGGGAAGCTTAAAGGTTGGGGGTGATGGTGGTAGTTGCATGGTGGGGAGGTAGTGGTAGTGTGGGGAGGCTACGGGGCACACCTGGACGTTTGTCAACACTGCCACTGATGGAGGGGGCATGGGGGGGGGGGGGAGGCAGGACGGGGACACCACTAGCCTCGGGCACACACTAAAAAGGAAGCTGTGAAGCGTTTATATGAACTCTTGTTGTTGGGCGGGCTTGAAGAGGCACAGTAATACACACTGAGCAACATACAAGAAGCCTGCAAATACCAATGAAATCTGGTCATTAGTTGGGGTGATGATGGAGGTGCAAAGGTTGGTGGTGGGGGGTGGAAGGGGGGAGGGTTTATGGTTAGGTGTTGGGCTTCACACCCAAATTAACCCCTGAAGGGTTATTAAGGTAACCACAACAGCTTACTGACCAACCAGCAAGTATACTTTACTCCTGAATATTGTCCAGGACTAAAGTACACTAAGTGTATATACACCGAGAAATGCAGTACACTTCTCGGTATATCCTTCCTTGTTTTGGGGGAGGGGGGGGGGCGGAGGGGGTGTTGTAATGGTGGTGCGATGGTTGGGGACGGCCTGGGGTGGAGTGACTGGGTACACACACATAGTAACACGAATAGTGTACAATCTCTGTTGTAAATTGTACATACAAGTTAAGGGATAGCTAAAGTTTATATAAATACTCTCCAAACACATTTTGCTACAAACACACACACAGTAATACATATGTTGGTAGTGTAGCGGCTACTCTACACACTCTTGTTTCCATGGAGTGCTATAGTCTCTGAGTCTACGAGTGTGTTCAAGGTCTCTGCTACTCTCTCATTCCTCATATTATATTATAATATTATAATATATAATATATATATATATATATATATATATATATATATATATATATATATATATATATATATATATATATATATATATATATATATATATATATACACATAGAGAAATGGGAAAAGGAGTGTTGAACGTTTCGGCTGGTTAGAGCTTTTCTAACAACAGACTGTGCCACTGTTGGCTATGCCATAGAGATCCACAGTCACAGTCTGTTGTCGAAACCACCTATCAACTAATCTATATAATTATTATTTTATTTTAATTGTCTTGAGTGTCATTCGATATTTTATAATGCAGTTAATTATATAAGTAAAAGATGTGATGTTAACCACAAGGTTGGAGTGCCACTGACGCCATCACCTCGTTGTGGGAGAAAGCTTAACTAACATCCTAATTCTAACAACTAATTGAAAATTTTGTATAATAAAATTATTATTAAATTTAATAACTTATCATTTGAAAAATTATGAACGTTTTTAATTATCAGGTGAGAAGATTATTAAAGGTTGGATTAGTTTGGTAACCACTGTGATGTCATGGGGTTGGGCGCCCGACACCAGGTGTGAGAAGGGCTTATACATGTCACAATTATTGTCATGTAGCGCAGTGGTCTATGTCCTCCACTTACAACTTTAGAACCCCGGTTCAATTCCCGAGCACGACAGCGACGGTTGAGCATGTATCTTTTCCACTCATGCCTGTGTATATATGTACAGCAAATATGTACCCGGGATTTTCTCCCAGATATCTATTTATTACTGAGTAAACAAAGGTATTTGTTGGTGTTTTGTTCAGTTAAATTTCGATTGTTAAGGATTCAGAGGATGCTACCTATATATAATTGGGTCAACAGCCAATTAATGCACAACTATATTCTACCTACTTCAAGACCCCGAACCAATATGGAAGCAGCAAGAGGAAGTATGGGCCAATAGGCCTTCTGCAGTTACTTCCATTCTTATGTTCTCATATCCAAGTTATATCCATTGTTTCGTGTTCTGTCTTCTGTTTCACCTCACCCAAAACTTTTGTGCCATATCACCGCACCCAAAAACGAGTATAAGTATGAATGTATTTTTTGTGAAAATTAAGTCTTTGAAAATGTAATAAGGAATTACGAAACGCGTTTAGGCGTCAGACTAGAAATAAAAAGAATGAATTTTGGAGAACTACTTTATCAATTACCCTCGACAGTGAAGAATGTAAAAAATATTGAGAAGATTCGTGTTAGAAATATTAATCTTACTTTTTCGGTCATATTCAAGAACATATGTTTACAAGAAAGACTGCTACCAAAATATACCCATACTTCCTCTTGATACTTCTATATTGATTCGGAGTCTTGAAGTGGGTAGAATATAGTTGTGCATTAAATGGCTGTTGATTGCCACACACACTCACACACACATATATATATATATATATATATATATATATATATATAATGACTACAAATCTACAAAAAATGTATGTAAAATACAAACAGAATAAACGACAATTATAAAGTACTAACCAAAATCTTATAAAAAACTCAAATATTAAATAAAATTAACCCCTGAATATTTGAGTTTTTTATAAGATTTTGGTTAGTACTTTATAATTGTCGTTTATTCTGTTTGTATTTTACATACATTTTTTGTAGATTTGTAGTCATTATATAAATATTTGTTATATATATATATATATATATATATATATATATATATATATATATATATATATATATATATATATATATATATATATATATATATTTAGCGTGTGTGTAAATCACGAAAAATAAACACGTGATTAAAAATGTGACTGTCAGACCACGGAGGAAAATTGAAATAGCAATTTCCTTAAGTACTTTCGTATATTAATACATCTTCAGAAGGAGTTTTACAGGTCAAGTATTGGACATGTATAGGCAGGAGAGAGTGGTGGAGTGAGGTGAGGTACAATAACAAATGAATGGAATTAGGTGGACGCAAATATGCACAAGAACTGCAGAAGGCCTATTGGCCCATTCGATGCAGCTCATATTCATACCCACCAACAGTCCAATACTTGACCTGTAAAACTCCTTCTGAAGATGTATTAATATACGAAAGTACTTAAGGAAATTCCTGTTTCAATTTTTCCTCCATGGTCTGACACTGTCATATATATATATATATATATATATATATATATATATATATATATATATATATATATATATATATATATATATATATATATATATATATATATATGATTGGGCATCATATGAATATGATAAAAGGTAGCTACAGTACACCTAAGTAATAATAACTATTAAAGAACGAGACAAGAAGAAACAAATTAAGTGATATGGCAAAGGGCAACAAAATAATTCATTTCGGTTATATATGGCACAGAGAACACGACTCAAAATTCACGAATAAAAAGTGGTGAAAGGTGGAGTGAAACAGGAAGTGTAAGTGAGGTGGTGATGCCCAGTGGGAGGGGAAGGCGGCCCGGTGAGGCCGTGATGCCCAGTGGAAGAGGAGGGCGAGGCGCTGATGCTCAGTGTGAGGAGAGGGCGAGGCGGACCCTGGGTACCTGGGTACAGTACCTGTGGCCGAGGGATGGCCTTGAGAGGCTTCTTGCCGCCCATCTTCTTCATGGCATTGTAATATTTCTTCTGGTCGTCAGTCATGAACATCTCCAGCGACCCTCCTGCCTGAACACCGCAAAATATACAATCAAAGAGCACGCCGAGGCTGGGTGATCTCTAGTGCTCACTGAGCACCCCAACATTCCGTCACTCAACAGTGCTCACTGAACACTCCTGTCTTCTGTCAATCTTCATAATGACACCTGTCTCTCTCCTGTCATGCTATACACACAGTTACTGTAGCTGTGACAGACTTACCATACTTGATCTCCAGTATATCATGATAACCTCTCTCTCTACTACAGAGACTTAGATATTATATGTTTTGAGGGCGGGTATGGTGTGGTGAGGGTGGGTATGGTGTGGTGTGGGTGGGTATGGTGTGGTGAGGGCGGGTATGGTGTGGTGTGGGTGGGTATGGTGTGGTGAGGGCGGGTATGGTGTGGTGAGGGCGGGTATGGTGTGGTGTGGGTGGGTATGGTAGGTGAGGGCGGGAATGGTGTGGTGTGGGTGGGTATGGTGAGGTTGGGTATGGGTCATGTATCAGGTACAGTGCGGGTCATGTACCAGGTACAGTGTGGGTCATGTACCAGGTACAGTGTGGGTCATGTACCAGGTATAGTGTGGGTCATGTACCAGGTACAGTGTGGGTCATGTACCAGGTACAGTGTGGGTCATGTACCAGGTATAGTGCGGGTCATGTACCAGGTACAGTGTGGGTCATGTACCAGGTATAGTGCGGGTCATGTACCAGGTACAGTGTGGGTCATGTACCAGGTATTGTGCGGGTCATGTACCAGGTACAGTGTGGGTCATGTACCAGGTACAGTGTGGGTCATGTACCAGGTACAGTGTGGGTCATGTACCAGGTATAGTGCGGGTCATGTACCAGGTACAGTGTGGGTCATGTACCAGGTACAGTGCGGGTCATGTACCAGTTACAGTGTGGGTCATGTACCAGGTACAGTGCGGGTCATGTACCAGGTACAGTGTGGGTCATGTACCAGGTACAGTGTGGGTCATGTACCAGGTACAGTGTGGGTCATGTACCAGGTACAGTGCGGGTCATGTACCAGGTACAGTGCGGGTCATGTACCAGGTACAATGCGGGTCATGTATCAGGTACAGTGTCTAGTAGTAACAGGACATATCAACAAACTTCATACCTTCTAAGAGATGTTTTGTTCAAATGCTTAAAAATAAATGTTTAAATTCATAAATGATTAAGAAATAATGCAATCTTATCAAGTGTATCTCAAATTCTAAGTCTAAATTAGTAATATCTTTGAAATGTTTATGGTGGTTGTGTGAGAAACTTTCTGTAATTAAACCCTCACAACACCCCCATTGTGTACCCTCTTGACTCATGTACATTTTACTCATGACCTCGTAGCCTGGTGGATAGCGCGCAGGACTCGTAATTCTGTGGCGCGGGTTCGATTCCCGCACAAGGCAGAAACAAATGGGCAAAGTTTCTTTCACCCTGAATGCCCCTGTTACCTAGCAGTAAATAGGTACCTGGGAGTTAGTCAGCTGTCACGGGCTGCTTCCTGGGGGTGGAGGCCTGGTCGAGGACCGGGCCGCGGGGACACTAAAAAGCCCCGAAATCATCTCAAGATAACTCAAACTGCGTGGGATTTAATACTTATCTTCTTTTTCTGCTCATTGAAGTTATCGATGATGACACCAATGAAGAGGTTGAGGGTGAAGAACGACCCGAAGATGATGAAGAACACGAAGTACAGGTACATGTTGAGGTTGACCTCTCGCATGGGCTGATACTCCACCTGTGAACACCACAGCGTCTCACTCACAGTGTACACCACCGCACCACACTCACAGTGTACACCACCGCACCTCACTCACAGTGTACACCACCGCACCACACTCACAGTGTACACCACCGCACCACACTCACAGTGTACACCACCGCACCACACTCACAGTGTACACCACTGCACCTCACTCACAGTGTACACCACAGCACCTCACTCACAGTGTACACCACCGCACCTCACTCACAGTGTACACCACCGCACCTCACTCACAGTGTACACCACCGCACCACACTCACAGTGTACACCACCGCACCTCACTCACAGTGTACACCACCGCACCTCACTCACAGTGTACACCACCGCACCTCACTCACAGTGTACACCACCGCACCTCACTCACAGTGTACACCACCGCACCACACTCACAGTGTACACCACCGCACCACACTCACAGTGTACACCACCGCACCTCACTCACAGTGTACACCACCGCACCACACTCACAGTGTACACCACCGCACCACACTCACAGTGTACACCACCGCACCTCACTCACAGTGTACACCACCGCACCACACTCACAGTGTACACCACCGCACCACACTCACAGTGTACACCACCGCACCACACTCACAGTGTACACCACCGCACCACACTCACAGTGTACACCACCGCACCACACTCACAGTGTACACCACCGCACCACACTCACAGTGTACACCACACTCACAGTGTACACCACCGCACCACACTCAAGTGTACACCACCGCACCTCACTCACAGTGTACACCACTGCACCTCACTCAAGTGTACACCACCGCACCTCACTCACAGTGTACACCACCGCACCACACTCACAGTGTACACCACCGCACCTCACTCACAGTGTACACCACCGCACCACACTCAAGTGTACACCACCGCACCTCACTCACAGTGTACACCACCGCACCACACTCACAGTGTACACCACTGCACCTCACTCACAGTGTACACCACCGCACCTCACTCACAGTGTACACCGCCGCACCTCACTCAAGTGTACACCACCGCACCTCACTCACAGTGTACACCACCACACCACACTCACAGTGTACACCACTGCACCTCACTCACAGTGTACACCACCGCGTCTTAATCACCTTCATTCAGTTGGACCTGAACGAGACAAAGGCCTTGAACGTGTTGGGCCTGACAGAATCTCACCTTGGATACTAAAAGAAGGTGCAGAAGCACTAAGTGTGCCACTCTCTATGGTGTATAACAGGTCACTGGAAACAGGAGACCTACCGGAAAGCTGGAAGACAGTTAATGTAGTCCCAATATACAAACAGGGTGACAGGCAAGAGACACTGAACTGCAGGCCAGTTTTTCATAACTTGTATACCATGCAAGGTGATGGAGAAGATCGCGAGTAAAAGGCTCGTAGAGCATCTGGAGGGAAAGAACTTTGCAACACACCACCAGCAAGGGTTCAGAGATGGTAAAGCGTGCCTCATAGGCTTAAATTAATAGAATTATATGACGAGGCGACAAAAATTAGGTAAGAAAGAGAAGGTTGGGCAGACTGGATTTTCTTGGACACTCCGAAAGCCTTTCACACAATACCCCATAAATGGCTGTTACAAAAGTTGGAGCAACAGGCAGGAGTAAAAGCCAAGGCACTCCAGTGGATAAGAGAGTATCTAAGCAACAGGAAACAACAAGTAACTGTGAGAGGGAGACATCAGAGTAGTGAGATGTTACCAGCGAAGTCCCACAGGGCTTTGTACTTGGACCCATCTTGTTTCTAATATGTGTAAACGATCTTCCAGAGGGTATAGACTCATTCCTCTTAATGTTTGCTGATGATGCAAAAATTATGAGACGATTCAAGACAGATGAAGATAAGAGACTACAGGACGACCTAGACAAACTGGAGGAATGGTCTAGAAAATGACTACTAAAGTTTAACTCATGTAAATGTAAAGTGATGAAATTAGGTGAAGGGAGCAGGAGGACGAATACAAGGTACCATATGGGAGGTGAAATCCTGCAAGAGTCAGGTAGAGAGAAAGATCTGGGGAGTTGATATCACACCGAACCTGTCCCCAGAAGCACACGTCAAAAGGATATCATCAGCGGCATATACTAGATTGACCAACACGAGAAATGCCCTTAGAACTTGTTTAAAGAATCGTTCAGAATTTTGAATACCACATATGTCAGACAAATCCTGGAGTATGCAGCTCCAGGATCAAGTCCATACCTAGTTAAACACAAGACAAATATAGTGAAGATTCAGAGGTATGCTATCAGACTAGTCCCAGAACTGAAGGAATGAGTTACAAGGAAACTTCACGTCCCTGAACGGCAGAAGAGTGTTAGGGAAGATATGATCAGCATCCACAAAACTCTCAGAGGGATTGACAGGGTGGACAAAGACAAATTGTGTAGCATGGGTGGAACACGAAAGAGGGAGACACGGGGTGGAAACTGAGTACCCAAATGAACCATAACACCACCTGATAATCATAAAATAACATCACCTGACAATCATCACATTGCATTACCTGTCAATCATCACATAACATCACCTGTCAATCATCACCATAATACCACCTATCAATTATCACATAACATCACCAGTCAATCATCACCATAACACCACCTGTCAATCATCACCATTACATCACCTCTTACTCACCATAACACCACCTGTCAATCATCACCACAATACCACCTGTCAATCATCTCATAACATCACCTGTCAATCATCACCATAACATCACCTGTCAATCATCAATATAACAACACTTCTTAATCGCCATAATATCACCTGCCAATCATCATTATAACACCACCTGTCAACCATCACCATAACACCACCTGACAATCATCACTATAACACCACCTGACAATCATCACCATATCAGCACCTGACAATCATCACCATATCACCACCTGACAATCATCACCATATCACCACCTCTTACTCACCACACCACCTTCCACACTGGAGAATTATCAGTAATTTAGGCCTACCCTTGTAAATGTCAGTAAAAGAGAGGAATGTCATCTGACGCCTGACACTAACACAACACTAATGAACTGTTGCAGTGTTGCGCAACCTGCCGGGTCAGTCAACACAGCCTGCAGGGTCAGTCAACACAGCCTGTAGGGTCAGTCAACATAGCCTGCAAGGTCAGTCAACACGACCTTCAAGGTCAGTCAACACAACCTTCAAGGTCTGTCAACACAACCTTCAAGGTCAGTCAACACAACCTTCAAGGTCAGTCAACACAACCTTCAGGGTCAGTCAAACCTGAGTTGAGTCGATGGCATCGTTCATGATTTGGATCCATCCTTTCCAGGTGGCGACCTGGAAGAGGGCGAGGTAGGCCATCCCGACGTGGTCGAAGTGCACTTCGCTGTTCACCCAGGAAAAGTTCCTCTCCAAACACCGCTGTCTATCAGGGACGTCTTCGGCGCTGAGTCGTAATCCTTCCTCGTCCACACACTGCCAACATGAATATTTAATGTTACCTCTGATCCATTGTAAATATGGCCTTTCCATGTAAAGTTATAAATGCAATAAATGACAGAAATCTTGAGCAAAATACAACATAAAACAATTATATTATAAATCCAACATACCCAATAATGTGTTTTACTTTAACTCTCTTACACTCGTTTCTGTCCTAAACTGATTAAATAATCTGTAGCCAGATTCAAACTAAGAAAAGATTCAGCAGCCCCTCCTTATGAACAAAAGCCAAAAGTGATTCCAAGCAGCCACCAAACCCCCTGTTTAAGATTGGAAAACATTACACTCGGCTAATAACTGATGACGTTTGAACATTTCTCGAGAACAGTGCTTCTCTGACGACCTCTGTTCGAATTGCAACTCTATAACTGCTTCACCCACATACTTCCAATAAAAAATTCTCCAACTCAACCTAAAGAGGTAACCTAACCTAACCTAACCTAACCTAACCTAACCTAACCTAACCTAACCTAACCTAACCTAACCTAACCTAACCTAACCTAACCTAACCTAACCTACGTTTAAACGTGCACAATATGCTAGTGTACCCTGAAGTCGATGTGAGAAGGCCTGCAGAGAGCACTCTCCTCGGAGCCCTACTCGGGCTTATGCCATTGATGAGAGCTTTGATAAAAAAATTACTGACTTAAGGAGGATGAAAGAAAGGATTGGTGACATCGCTGCTCATTACATATTTTATCTTCTCACTTGATGCCTGTCGCTTCCAAATCTAACCTACGTTTGAGGTGCGCCTCATCTTACAACAACCCAGAGCTTGAAGAGTATGATACCATGTTAGAAATAGTTGTCAACTTTTCCCTCAATGATTGACAGTGGAATCAAGTCACTCTTCCAGTCAGACTCGGTGGTATTGGTGTCCACACTGCCACCCAAATTGCTCTCCCAGCCTTCTTATCTTCCTCCTCAGCATCTCTCTATCAGACAACTTGAGGTACTCAGTGGGAATACATGACCCCAACTACATGGATTTCAACACACAATGGGGAACTTTGGCAGACCCAACACTCAGACCAGCCTTACTGAAAGCCAACAAACAATCCAGCTGGGACAGTCCCATTGGAGAGAAAGAAGCCACAGCTTTGGTGGAGGCAATAGCAATCCTCAGTGACTGATCGCCTCACAGCTGTCTGGTCTCCCTGTGCAGAGATTTACCCTTTGGCAGTCTCTATGACTACAACAGGCACACGGCTTGATCTACAGTAGCTCCATATTGCAGTTGTACTCTGCCTTGTTGCCCCAATCCACACTGCATATAGGTATATTTGCAATGAGGTAGATGCAGATGGATATGGATCGCATAGTCTGCACTGCGGAAAATCAGGGGGCTGGCACACAAGACACAATGAGGTCATTAGGAGGAGCCTTGCCTCTGCCCAGTGTCCAGCAAAGAGAGAGCCTCATAATCTATTCTACTGTAACCACTACCCCGGCTGATCAGCTGGCCGGAATCATACTATGCCCATGGAGTGAACGTTAAGGGCGTTGTCCATAATCCCAAACAATTAGCATGGGACTATTCTTGTGTATCCTCCTTGGCAGCCACATACATCACCCTCTCTGTTGGTCAAGCAGGAGTCGCGGTCATACAAGAAAAACAGACAAATAAAAAAAGTACAGGGATATATATCATTGTAATAACTTTGTTCCTATAGGATCGTATAGGATACAGCATTGCAGTTCGAACAGAAGTCGTCAGCGAGGCACTGTTCGAGAAACGTTCGAACGTCATCAGTTGTTAGTCGTTTGTCAAACCGTTCTCAGAACAAGTTCATTCCACCCAGCGGTAGACCCCAAAACGCATCTATCAATTTTAACATGCTGTTCATTAACAAAAGGAACTTTATCAAAACTAAATTCATATTGTTATATATTACCACATTGTGCACATTTAGGCACTGGTTAGGTTAGGTGTTTAGGTTCTGTTGGCAATTATTTGTATTTGTAGTACGTGGGTGAAGCATTACAAAGTAGAACAGTGGTTCTCTTTGCTCTGATGGAACAATATTAGAACCTCATCATTTGCGAGGCATGTTTAAAGTGCTAATGTGGCGGTGGTATTGTGCAGTTGTGATGTAGTGTGTTACGGTGGTATTGTGCAGTTGTGATGTAGTGTGTTACGGTGGTATTGTGCAGTTGTGATGTAGTGTGTTACGGTGGTATTGTGCAGTTGTGATGTAGTGTGTTACGGTGGTATTGTGCAGTTGTGATGTACTGTGTTACGGTGGTATTGTGCAGTTGTGATGTAGTATGTTACGGTGGTATTGTGCAGTTGTGATGTAGTATGTTACGGTGGTATTGTGCAGTTGTGATGTAGTGTGTTACGTTGGTATTGTGCAGTTGTGATGTAGTGTGTTACGGTGGTATTGTGCAGTTGTGATGTAGTGTGTTACGGTGGTATTGTGCAGTTGTGATGTACTGTGTTACGGTGGTATTGTGCAGTTGTGATGTAGTATGTTACGGTGGTATTGTGCAGTTGTGATATAGTGTGTGGCGGTGGTATTGTGCAGTTGTGATATAGTGTGTTACGGTGGTATTGTGCAGTTGTGATGTAGTGTGTTACGGTGGTATTGTGCAGTTGTGATGTAGTGTGTTACGGTGGTATTGTGCAGTTGTGATGTAGTGTGTTACGGTGGTATTGTGCAGTTGTGATATAGTGTGTTACGGTGGTATTGTGCAGTTGTGATATACTGTGTTACGGTGGTATTGTGCAGTTGTGATGTAGTGTGTTACGGTGGTATTGTGCAGTTGTGATGTAGTATGTTACGGTGGTATTGTGCAGTTGTGATGTAGTGTGTTACGGTGGTATTGTGCAGTTGTGATGTAGTGTGTTACGGTGGTATTGTGCAGTTGTGATGTAGTGTGTTACGGTGGTATTGTGCAGTTGTGATGTACTGTGTTACGGTGGTATTGTGCAGTTGTGATGTAGTATGTTACGGTGGTATTGTGCAGTTGTGATATAGTGTGTGGCGGTGGTATTGTGCAGTTGTGATATAGTGTGTTACGGTGGTATTGTGCAGTTGTGATATAGTGTGTGGCGGTGGTATTGTGCAGTTGTGATATAGTGTGTTACGGTGGTATTGTGCAGTTGTGATGTAGTGTGTTACGGTGGTATTGTGCAGTTGTGATGTAGTGTGTTACGGTGGTATTGTGCAGTTGTGATGTAGTGTGTTACGGTGGTATTGTGCAGTTGTGATATAGTGTGTTACGGTGGTATTGTGCAGTTGTGATGTACTGTGTTACGGTGGTATTGTGCAGTTGTGATGTAGTGTGTTACGGTGGTATTGTGCAGTTGTGATGTAGTGTGTTACGGTGGTATTGTGCAGTTGTGATGTAGTGTGTTACGGTGGTATTGTGCAGTTGTGATGTAGTATGTTACGGTGGTATTGTGCAGTTGTGATATAGTGTGTGGCGGTGGTATTGTGCAGTTGTGATGTAGTATGTTACGGTGGTATTGTGCAGTTGTGATATAGTGTGTGGCGGTGGTATTGTGCAGTTGTGATGTAGTGTGTGGTGGTATTGTGCAGTTGTGATGTAGTGTGTGGTGGTATTGTGCAGTTGTGATGTAGTGTGTGGTGGTATTGTGCAGTTGTGATGTAGTGTGTGTGGTGGTATTGTGCAGTTGTGATGTAGTGTGTGTGGTGGTATTGTGCAGTTGTGATGTAGTGTGTGTGGTGGTATTGTGCAGTTGTGATGTAGTGTGTGTGGTGGTATTGTGCAGTTGTGATGTAGGGTGTGTGGTGGTATTGTGCAGTTGTGATGTAGTGTGTGTGGTGGTATTGTGCAGTTGTGATGTAGTGTGTGTGGTGGTATTGTGCAGTTGTGATGTAGTGTGTGTGGTGGTATTGTGCAGTTGTGATGTAGTAGGTGGTGGTGGCATTGTGCTGTTGTGATGTAATGTGTGGTGGTGGTATTGTGCTGTTGTGATGTAGGGTGTGGGGGTGGAACTGTGAAGCAGTCATGTGGGGTGTGGGGGTGGAACTGTGCAACTGTCATGTGAGGTGTGGGGTGTAACTGTGCAGCCGTCATGTGGGGTGTGAGGGTGGAACTGTGCAGCCGTCATGTGGGGTGTGGGAGTGAAACTGTGTAGCTGTCATGTGGGGTGTAGGGGTGGAACTGTGCAACCATCATTTGGGGTGTTGGGGTAGAACTATGCAGCTGTCATGTGGGCGTGGGGGTGGAACTGTGCAACTGTCATGTGGGTGTGGGGGTGAGGAACTGTGCAACTGTCATGTGGTGTTGGCGGGATACTGTGCAGTAGTAGAGTCGCCCTCATGACCAGGGCTGTGTAGTGTGACACTCACCTTGTGGTACTTGCCGTTGAAGAGTTGGACACCCATGATGGCGAAGATGAGCCAGAAGATGAGACACACCAGCAACACGTTGACGATTGACGGGATGGCTCCCACCAGGGCGTTAACCACCACCTGCAGGAGGGCGTGTCAGTACACCTGCTGCAGGGGCGGGGACCAGCCGGCGTCCCCCGGCAGCGAAGGTGTCGCTACACATACACACAGCCTTCCCCTCCGGACAAGCCAGTCTGGTCACTAACTACCCCTAAATGTAACTCAAACTCGCCCTTTCTTGTTAAGGAACCATGCGAAGGTAAACTTCTCAGTGTGGTGAAGATATTGGCAATTGAATATTAAGGAGTTAGTAATCAAAAAGACGCCAACAAGCTGAGAAGACTATTGCACCGCTAATCCTAAACCACCAACTAAAGTGTATGTGAGCATGAATATGGGGGACCAGGAGGACAAACATACTGAATGTAATGGAAGAGTGACCCTGAAGTTGGATATGGGTAGATCAAGACCTATACGACGCCCCCCTTTTAATGCCACTAGCAGTTCCTGCCCAACATGTCCGGCACATCTCATCCACTCTCATACTACACCCTCACAGTACATGGCCACACCTACACCCATCACAGTACATGGCCACACCTACACCCATCACAGTACTAAGCCACACCTACACCCTCTCAGTACTAGGTCACACCTACACCATCACAGTACTAGGTCACACCTACACCCTCACAGTACTAGGTCACACCTATACCCTCACAGTACTAGGTCACACCTACACCCTCACAGTACTAGGTCACACCTACACCCTCACAGTACTAGGTCACACCTACACCCTCACAGTACTAGGTCACACCTACACCCTCACAGTACTAGGTCACACCTACACCCTCTCAGTACTAGGCCACACCTACACCCTCACAGTACTAGGTCACACCTACTCCCTCACAGTACTAGGTCACACCTACACCCTCACAGTACTAGGTCACACCTATACCCTCACAGTACTAGGTCACACCTACACCCTCTCAGTACTAGGCCACACCTACACCCTCACAGTACTAGGTCACACCTACACCCTCACAGTACTAGGTCACACCTACACCCTCACAGTACTAGGTCACACCTATACCCTCACAGTACTAGGTCACACCTACACCCTCTCAGTACTAGACCACACCTACACCCTCACAGTACTAGGTCACACCTACACCCTCACAGTACTAGGTCACACCTACACCCTCACAGTACTAGGTCACACCTACACCCTCACAGTACTAGGTCACACCTACACCCTCACATTTCTAGGCCAGACCTACATCCTCACAGTACTAGGCAAGACCTACACCCTCACAGTACTAGGCCACACCTACACCCTCTCAGTACTAGGCCACACCTACACCCTCACAGTACTAGACCACACCTACACCCTCTCAGTACTAAGCCACACCTACACCCTCACAGTACTAGACCACACCTACACCCCCCTCACAGTACTAGACCACACCTACACCCTCTCAGTACTAGACCATACCTACACCCTCTCAGTATTAGGCCAGACCTAAACCCTCACAGTACTAGGCTAGACCTACACCATCACATTACTAGGCCAGACTTACATCCTCACAGTACTAGGCTAGACCTACACCCTCACAGTACTAGGTCAGACCTACTTGAAGCACGGGTGGTATACTTAACAGTGTGCAGGTGAGTGTGTGTGTGTGTGTGTGTGTGTGTGTGTGTGTGTGTGTGTGTGTGTGTGTGTGTGTGTGTGTGTGTGTGTGTGTGTGTGTGTGTGTGTGTGTGTAATTACCTAAGTGCAGTTACAGGATGAGAGCTACGCTCGTGGTGTCCCGTCTTCCCAGCACTCTTTGTCATATAACGCTTTGAAACTACTGACGGTCTTGGCCTCCACCACCTTCTCACTTAACTTGTTCCAACCGTCTACCACTCTATTTGCGAAGGTGTGTGTGTGTGTGTGTGTGTGTGTGAGAGACCTGAAATATGACGGACCCATGAAAGAATGTCCCCTAACCTAACCTAACCTAACCTACCCTTCCCAAATCAGTGAGGAACACAAAATATATACAGTTACCCACTACTGAGAATCCTCACATGAGACGGTCTACGGAAATTAACATAATAGAAGAATATATAACAAGGAAACACGACAAAAACAAATGAAGAGGAGCAACAAATGCAGGAGTGTGAATCAGGAGTCCAGACGAAATAAGTTTTCTTCAAAAGCAAATACATCACAAAACAACGTAAGATGCGAGAGGTATACTGTCACACGCATAATAACCAACATGAAAAGTTGAAGAAAATACCAGAAAACTAACATTTTCTCTTTATACAAAATATACAAAAATGAGGAGACTTGAGGAAGTACAAGGAGAAGAGGAGACACATGGAGATACTGGGAGAAGAGGAGACTCATGGAGGTACTGGGAGAAGAGGAGACACATGGAGGTACTGGGAGAAGAGGAGACTCATGGAGGTACTGGGAGAAGAGGAGACACATAGGGTACTGGGAGAAGAGGAGACACATGGGGTACTGGGAGAAGAGGAGACACATGGAGATACTGGGAGAAGAGGAGACACATGGAGATACTGGGAGAAGAGGAGACATATGGGGTACTGGGAGAAGAGGAGACACATGGGGTACTGGGAGAAGAGGAGACTCATGGAGGTACTGGGAGAAGAGGAGACACATGGAGGTACTGGGAGAAGAGGAGACTCATGGAGGTACTGGGAGAAGAGGAGACACATGGGGTACTGGGAGAAGAGGAGACTCATGGAGGTACTGGGAGAAGAGGAGACACATGGGGTACTGGGAGAAGAGGAGACTCATGGAGGTACTGGGAGAAGAGGAGACACATGAGGTACTGGGAGAAGAGGAGACACATGGAGGTACTGGGAGAAGAGGAGACACATGGGGTACTGGGAGAAGAGGAGACACATGGAGATACTGGGAGAAGAGGAGACACATGGAGATACTGGGAGAAGAGGAGACACATGGAGATACTGGGAGAAGAGGAGACAATGGAGGTACTGGGAGAAGAGGAGACACATGGAGGTACTGGGAGAAGAGGAGACTCATGGAGGTACTGGGAGAAGAGGAGACACATGGAGGTACTGGGAGAAAAGGAGACACATAGAGGTACTGGGAGAAGAGGAGACACATGGGGTACTGGGAGAAGAGGAGGTTCATGGAGGTACTGGGAGAAGAGGAGACACATGGGGTACTGGGAGAAGAAGAGACTCATGGGGTACTGGGAGAAGAGGAGACTCATGGAGGTACTGGGAGAAGAGGAGACACATGGAGGTACTGGGAGAAGAGGAGACACATGGAGATACTGGGAGAAGAGGAGACACATGGAGATACTGGGAGAAGAGGAGACAATGGAGGTACTGGGAGAAGAGGAGACACATGGAGGTACTGGGAGAAGAGGAGACTCATGGAGGTACTGGGAGAAGAGGAGACACATGGAGGTACTGGGAGAAAAGGAGACACATAGAGGTACTGGGAGAAGAGGAGACACATGGGGTACTGGGAGAAGAGGAGGTTCATGGAGGTACTGGGAGAAGAGGAGACACATGGGGTACTGGGAGAAGAAGAGACTCATGGGGTACTGGGAGAAGAGGAGACTCATGGAGGTACTGGGAGAAGAGGAGACACATGGAGGTACTGGGAGAAGAGGAGACTCATGGAGGTACTGGGAGAAGAGGAGACTCATGGAGGTACTGGGAGAAGAGGAGACACATGGAGGTACTGGGAGAAGAGGAGACTCATGGAGGTACTGGGAGAAGAGGAGACACATGGAGGTACTGGGAGAAGAGGAGACTCATGGAGGTACTGGGAGAAGAGGAGACACATGGAGGTACTGGGAGAAGAGGAGACTCATGGAGGTACTGGGAGAAGAGGAGACACATGGAGGTACTGGGAGAAGAGGAGACTCATGGAGGTACTGGGAGAAGAGGAGACACATGGAGGTACTGGGAGAAGAGGAGACACATGGAGGTACTGGGAGAAGAGGAGACACATGGAGGTACTGGGAGAAGAGGAGACACATGGAGGTACTGGGAGAAGAGGAGACACATGGAGGTACTGGGAGAAAAGGAGACACATAGAGGTACTGGGAGAAGAGGAGACATATGGAGGTACTGGGAGAAGAGGAGACTCATGGAGGTACTGGGAGAAGAGGAGACACATGGAGGTACTGGGAGAAGAGGAGACACATGGAGGTACTGGGAGAAAAGGAGACACATAGAGGTACTGGGAGAAGAGGAGACACATGGAGGTACTGGGAGAAGAGGAGACTCATGGAGGTACTGGGAGAAGAGGAGACACATGGAGGTACTGGGAGAAGAGGAGACTCATGGAGGTACTGGGAGAAGAGGAGACACATGGAGGTACTGGGAGAAGAGGAGACTCATGGAGGTACTGGGAGAAGAGGAGACACATGGAGGTACTGGGAGAAGAGGAGACTCATGGAGGTACTGGGAGAAGAGGAGACACATGGAGGTACTGGGAGAAGAGGAGACACATGGAGGTACTGGGAGAAGAGGAGACACATGGAGGTACTGGGAGAAGAGGAGACACATGGAGGTACTGGGAGAAGAGGAGACACATGGAGGTACTGGGAGAAAAGGAGACACATAGAGGTACTGGGAGAAGAGGAGACATATGGAGGTACTGGGAGAAGAGGAGACTCATGGAGGTACTGGGAGAAGAGGAGACACATGGAGGTACTGGGAGAAGAGGAGACACATGGAGGTACTGGGAGAAAAGGAGACACATAGAGGTACTGGGAGAAGAGGAGACACATGGAGGTACTGGGAGAAGAGGAGACTCATGGAGGTACTGGGAGAAGAGGAGACACATGGAGGTACTTGGAGAAAAGGAGACACATGGAGATACTGGGAGAAGAGGAGACACATGGAGGTACTGGGAGAAAAGGAGACACATAGAGGTACTGGGAGAAGAGGAGACACATGGAGGTACTGGGAGAAGATGAGACTCATGGAGGTACTGGGAGAAGAGGAGACACATGGAGATACTGGGAGAAGAGGAGACACATGGAGGTACTGGGAGAAGAGGAGGTCCATGGAGGTACTGTGAGTAGAGGAGACTCATGGAGGTACTGGGAGAAGAGGAGGTTCATGGAGGTACTGTGAGAAGAGGAGACTCATGGAGGTACTGTGAGAAGAGGAGACTCATGGAGGTACTGGGAGAAGAGGAGGTTCATGGAGGTACTGTGAGAAGAGGAGACTCATGGAGGTACTGTGAGAAGAGGAGGTTCATGGAGGTACTGGGAGAAGAGGAGGTTCATGGAGGTACTGTGAGAAGAGGAGACTCATGGAGGTACTGGGAGAAGAGGAGACTCATGGAGGTACTGGGAGAAGAGGAGACACATGGGGTACTGGGAGAAGAGGAGGTTCATGGAGGTACTGGGAGAAGAGGAGACACATGGAGGTACTGGGAGAAGAGGAGACACATGGAGTACTGGGAGAAGAGGAGGTTCATGGAGGTACTGGGAGAAGAGGAGGTTCATGGAGGTACTGGGAGAAGAGGAGACACATGGAGGTACTGGGAGAAGAGGAGACACATGGGGTACTGGGAGAAGAGGAGACTCATGGAGGTACTGTGAGTAGAGGAGACTCATGGAGGTACTGGGAGAAGAGGAGGTTCATGGAGGTACTGGGAGAAGAGGAGACACATGGAGGTACTGGGAGAAGAGGAGACACATGGAGGTACTGGGAGAAGAGGAGACACATGGAGGTACTGGGAGAAGATGAGACACATGGAGGTACTGGGAGAAGAGGAAACTCATGGGGTACTGGGAGAAGAGGAGACACACGGGGTACTGGGAGAAGAGGAGGCACATGGAGGTACTGGGAAAAGAGGAGACACACGGGGTACTGGGAGAAGATGAGACACATGGAGGTACTGGGAGAAGAGGAGACACATGGAGGTTCTGGGAGAAGAGGAGACTCATGGGGTACTGGGAGAAGATGAGACACATGGAGGTACTGAGAGACGAGGAGACACATAGGGTACTGGGAGAAGATGAGACACATGGGGGGGGTACTGGGAGAAGATGAGACACATGGAGGTACTGAGAGACGAGGAGACACATAGGGTACTGGGAGAAGATGAGACACATGGGGGGGGTACTGGGAGAAGAGGAGACACATGGAGACAAGAAAAGCTGCAAAGAATCTAAACTGCAAAGAATCTATAAATATAATGCAAAATGCAATTGCAAATAGACACAAAAAACATTGAGATGATGGAAACGGGAGACGAATTGAGAGAAAATCCCTTGCTGACGCGAGACGTGGAGAGTAAACAAAGAAGAGGCACAGCTAGGGAATAATGCAACAAAATGTAAAAAAATAATAAATGCTCGAACCCGAGAACAAACACTAGATTAAGACAATAAAATAGAAATATATAATTAACAAATATTTACAGCAAAAAAAAAAAAAAACACTAAATTGTAACAAGAGAACACATAAAAAAGAGAAGCCAAAACCGTCAGGATAGTGATAGGAACCGCATTTCGAAAACAGGAAAATAGAATTAAGTAGGCGCAAAGATTTAAATGTAGAAAACACACACACAAAGACACTAATTATGTGTGTGTGTGTGTGTGATAGAGGGAGTGTGTATGAGTGTATTTACTATTTGTGCCTGCAGAATCGAGATATTAGTTCTTGGACCCCGCCTTTCTAATCAATCTATTTTTCCTCTATTATGCCTACTACATATAGATCTCTCTAACACGCACATGCCCAGGAAGCAGCCCGAAGCAACTGTCTAACTCCCAAGTACATATTTACTGGTAGTGAACAGGCGTATCCTGGTGAAAGAAACTCTGCCCATTTGTTTCCGCCTTTGCAGGGAATCGAACCCGGTGTGTGGTGTGTTTTAGGACTACGACCCCTAGGCGCTATCTACTCAGCCGCGAGACCCCCTCGCAGAAAGCGAAACGACAAATCCGAGGGCCTTCGCGTATACTTAAGACATTATCAGAAGATGAAAACACCCCATTTTCTGTCATAATACTTTGTCTAAGTTATTGTTTTCCTTGTTCATGTCTTAAATAGTACATGAGAGCTGTCGGATGTACCATTCCACTTGTATATGTGATAACTTTTGCATATAGTAACCTCTTGTAATCTTTTTAATTTTGAGGCAATTGTAAGTAAAATCAATCATAGATGAAAAGAGAAATATATAAATAAAAATAGATTTGAGTAGAACTGAGATAACTATCTGGTGGAGAAGCCTAGCACAAGACCAGAGACACCCAGCACTGCGTGGATGGTGAGAAGAAGCTGTTTTCTTCGCCAAATGCTGGTGCAAGCTTGGAGGTCAGTGTAGCATACAAGTTAAATCTAGTAAGTGAATGAGTCTGTTTAAAAAATCTGCAAAAAGAATTTTGAAAAAAGGAAGTTTGACTATTAATTTTTCATTCCAGCCGCCGTTGTCGGCAAGTATGCACCACCACTGTAGGTCACTGAGGTGAGACACCATACGGTGTCGAGAAGGTGTACAGGTCATCTTAGGAAGGGTAATCGGATCTGTCTCCTACTTCTTAGACAAAAATAAGACAACCCATGTCGTAGGCCTCAGGCTACGACATGGGTTCTTGGTGTTAATTTAAATTTTTGGAATTATAATATAAATCAAAATAAAGTATTATTGTACCAGAATTTACCCATCGTTAAATAACTACATATGAATAGTCCACTTGCCAATCCTATGATAGTTCAGTACTACTTCTCCCCAGTCTACCATGTTGAATCATAGAAATATGTAATTCATAGCTAATGTTTTATAAAGTTTTAATTGCAATATTTCCTGTGCTTATTAACATGAGAATACTATCTGAATAATTAATTATCTGCCGTTACAAGAAGCCAAGCAAAATGTAAAGATAGTCATCTAGAACTATTGACTGGTGGAAGTGTGTCACGCACAAGACAATGGACAAGATATAAGAATGTAAATTCAAGCGTCAACAGAGAGGCAGTAAAGATGTCATGCAGAAGGGTACAGACGCAGAGAATCATGCAGTAACTGACGCAAAACGCAGGCAGTTTACTCATGCAGTAAGGCGTTGCGTGAAGTGAAGGGATCCCCCCCTTGGGCCCCCACCGTTTCGTCCGGGCCAACTCCAGCGCCTCTGTGGCCGTTGTTGACTTGAGCAGTTAGGTTGCTGTGTTCTCAGCACGTCCCATAAGGTTGATGTGTGCTCAGCACCTCCCATAAGGTTGCTGTGTGCTCAGCATGTCCCATAAGTTTGCTGTGTGCTCAGCACGTCCCAAAAGGTTGCTGTGTGTTCAGCACGTCCCATAAGGTTGCGGTGTGCTCAGCACGTCCCATACCAAGGCTATTTTCCGGTACCAGTCTACCTTTTTCTATACACTATACAATTTACTGACCAGCTACTTCATTGTCATGTGTGCTAACTGTAATAACACTCAAACTGAAGTGAGACTGGCGTTCAAAAAGGTGATTTGCGTGACGATAATGATGCCAGGTGACTCTAGCGCCATTGTTGTGAGGCTACAAGCCGTCAACGCTAACTACTTAAACATGGTGAAGTGTGAAAGTTCACACGAGAGGTATGGGGGTGGGAGGGAAACAGACTACCAGCCTCGAGTTAGGCTTCCTTCCACCTTCAGTTACTGTGTATTTCCATTTTGGGGGGAATTTCATTAACTCTAAAGGGACATTGTTAACTCATAATAAGTGAAATGGGACAATGTAAACTTATTGCGAGTTAAAAAGTTATTTTCCTATGCCAGTAAATGATGTTTGAAGCTACCATCAAGTTAAAAAGGCTGCTGTTGGAGTAATTACAGGTTGTGGAGTCTCTGGTGATGAGAGTATGGGGCACATAAATTATAGCAACAACTGCTGGTATGAGTTGTTTTGATGATGCGACGCTGGTGAAGCTTTGCTGGTGTTCTTGTTAGTGTCAAAGCGAGCTCTGGTCAAGGCTCTGCCACCTTTATATATATGTTGTGTCAAGTGACAGCACTGACAACTTGAACCAACGTAAAGTGCTCAAACTTGCTTTTGTGAAAATATTATCTTCTCTCCGTTTAGTGATTAATGTGTTTGAAGTTTTATTGCCAATTGTTGGTAAGTGATAAAGCATGATTAAAAGTGTATTAATTAGAAATTTCCATCATGCGTATTCTGGATTGAGACCCATGCAATTACATGCCCAGTGCGCATGCGTCGGGACTGTGACCCCCCTTCCCTAGACTCATGTTTAACCGGCCCTTCTAAAGGCTGTTTAGTTCGTTCCAGTGGCACTGAAAGAAGTCAGTTGGAGGCTTGTAAACTTCAGCCCACCGTCCGATCCAACCAGATCCCACAGTCTCCCCGCTCCCACACCTCAAGGGTGACATGGGCGGGCGGTGGACGGGGAGTTAGCAGTAGGATGGCCGGTGAGGGGGCGGTGGTGAGGGCGGCGGCAGTAGTCCAGCAGCACTGCCTGGAGACCCCCGCACCCCGCAACTCTGTTAGATGTTGGGGTAGCGGAGCGGATGGCGAGGATGCTGGAGAGGCGGCCTGCATAGTCTAGTGGCAGGTTGGGGTCATGCGCCGTGCAGCACCTGCTGGGACATGGCTGCTGTGGGCGGGCACCACTTACCCTCATGCCCTGCATACGGGACATGGCCCTCAGGGGTCGCAGAGCGCGCAGCGTTCTCATCGTTTTGAACGCCTGAATTTTGCCTGCTCCAGCCAGGGTTGCCACAAGGTTAATCAAGGACACCTGGAAATCAGAGCCCACAAGAGTTACACATAGAAAATAGAGAGGCAGGAAGAGGTTGACGCTCACTACAGTAGAAGTATAAACACGTAGGGGCCCGCACGCCAGCGGCCAACACCATACACTACAGGGAGAGATATTAGTTAGACACAGTTCCCAGCCACAACCACCGGCTGGCTGGCCACTCTCCACAACCGGGGTTGATTGTGGGGGGGGGGGAGGTATACGGAGGATGATTGTAACTGGGGTGGTGGAAGATGGTCAGGACAACTGGCGTGGTGGGGGTCAGGAGGCTATCGTAAACAAAGAGTGGGCTGGAGAAATAAGAGGTAGCCACTTTTCCCGAGAGATATAGTATTAAGTCTCTGCAAGACACACAGAACAGAGAGCAAACTGTAGCATTATAATCTCCAGAGGTAAGACAGGGCGCCACCGCTGTCTACCTCACGAAGATAGAAAAGGAGTTTATGTCTAGTTTAAACAGTGGAAGACCAGGTACATAATATATACATATATATATACATATATATATATATATATATATATATATATATATATATATATATATATATATATATATATAT
Organism: Procambarus clarkii; assembly: GCF_040958095.1. Lineage (NCBI taxonomy): Eukaryota > Metazoa > Arthropoda > Malacostraca > Decapoda > Cambaridae > Procambarus > Procambarus clarkii. The sequence continues at coordinate 14,618,534 of NC_091216.1, read as the reverse complement.
ATATATATATATATATATATATATATATATTATTAAATATGACCGAAAAAGTAAGATTAATAATTCTAACACGAATTTTCTCAATCTTTCGTACATTTCTTTTCACTGTTGGAGGTAAATCAAAAATCAATTCTCCAAAATTCATTTTTTTGGAGAATTGATTTTTGATTTACCTCCAACAGTGAAAAGAAATATACGAAAGATTGAGAAAATTCGTGTTAGAATTATTAATCTTACTTTTTCGGTCATATTTAATAATATATGTCTACAGGAAAGACTGCTACCAAAATATACTAATATATATACTAATATATATATATATATATATATATATATATATATATATATATATATATATATATATATTATATATATATATATATATATATATATATATATATATATATATATAAGAGCTTCGAACAGTGATTGTCATTTAATCGTGTGTTTTCTGTAATATGTATATATATATATATATATATATATATATATATATATATATATATATATATATATATATATATATATATATATATATATGTCGTACCTAGTAGCCAGAATGCACTTCTCGGCCTACTATGCAAGGCCCGATTTGCCTAGTAAGCCAAGTTTTCCTGAATTAATATATTTTCTCTAATATTTTTCTTATGAAATGATAAAGCTACCCATTTCATTATGTATGAGGTCAATTTTTTTTATTGGAGTTAAAATTAACGTAGATATATGACCGAACCTAACCAACCCTACCTAACCTAACCTAACCTATCTTTATAGGTTAGGTTAGGTTAGGTAGCCGAAAAAGTTAGGTTAGGTTAGGTTAGGTAGGTTAGGTAGTCGAAAAACAATTAATTCATGAAAACTTGGCTTATTAGGCAAATCGGGCCTTGCATAGTAGGCATAGAAGTGCGTTCTGGCTACTAGGTACGACATATATATATATATATATATATATATATATATATATATATATATATATATATATATATATATATATATATATATATATATATATATATATATATAATAGTGAGACCGTGGAGAGTAGAGAGATAAAAGGGAAGCAAGGGAGAAGAGGTATATAGGGGAGGAGCTATGGGAGTACGAGAGCAGGGAAGACAGGAGGTGAGGGCCAGCGGTCAGCAGAGGTTGTGGTGGCGGCGGAACACAGGTCAACGAACACTGAATATGGACAGTATAGCGGCGTTGCCCATGCGGCCAGCCATCGCCGGGATCCCCCACCCACTCTTGTGGGGTGATGAGTGGTTGTGGGCGAGCATGGGCTACCCACGAGGACATCACAACCAGGGCACCTGCCCTCACCGCGACACGCTACTTACTCTCATGCCCTCCCAGCGCGACACTGCCCGGAGAGGCCGCAGGGCGCGCAATGTTCTCATCGACCTGAACGCTGGTATGTCGTCAGCTCCGGCCCAAATAGCAGCCAAGTTTATCAGTGACACCTACAAGACCAAGTGTGTTACAGGGAGTGGGGATACCCTACCCTCTCACACACACACTCACTCACTCACTCACACATACACACACACTCTCACTCAATCACACACACACACACTCACTCACTCACACACACACACACACACTCACTCACTCACACACACACACACACACTCACAAACTCACTCACTCACTCACACACTGCTTCCTATGTGTGTGTGTGTGTGTGTGAAAAAAAAATAGTTAGTAGTTAGTAGCAGTTGATTGACAGTTGAAAGGCGGGCCGAAAGAGCAAAGCTCAACCCCCGCAAGCACAATTAGGTGAATACACACACACACACACACACATACACACACCTGTGTGTGTGTGTATGTGTATATATATATATATATTTATTTATATCACACACCTGCCTACTCATTCAAAACACATTTATTCATCTTCATTCAAAAAAAGAATATTAATTTCAAATATAAAATAAAGGTTGACTTTTGGAAGGGGTTTCCAGAGTGGTGCAGGCGTGGCGTCTGCTTCCAGAGGTAGCCTAGGAGTTTCTCACCCATATATACCTGCCCACATGCAGTAACATCAACACAACCATACATAAAGAAATGGGGTTATATTTACAATCATCACTGTACCTTAAGTCTGTCAATGCTTAAATAATACTGGAACAGAGACGTGCGACAGACAACTGAAAAATGTTCAGGTCTGAAATTTGTTGTTTTTTACTTATCCTTCACAACCCAAACAGTTTTTTTATTTTATAGTAGATAGCTTCTCAATAAGTCAATTTTAAAATACACAATGCATTCGCTATCCAATGAATATCAGCTAAACATTCACGGGTACATATAATCTGGAGTGGGAAGGGTTGATAGGGACGAGACTATAGCTTAAGAGAGAGCTGGGAGTGGGGCTGTGGTGGCTCCACACCGGCGACCCCCCGCGCCTAGCTCCTGGCACCTGCTGTGGCCTCTCCACACATAAACACGATGGGGAAAAGGGAAATATAGGAGTGGAAGAAGAAATAAGTGAGAGAGACAGACAGACAGACAAAGAGAGAAATAGGGTGAAGGGATAATCGTAACTGTATTATTGGGAAGAATGGAAGCATCATAAATGACAAACGTTACATATTAGTATGTATATTAACATCCATGTGTTTTTATCCCTACACACGTATGGATACATATGGGCACACTTAAATGCATTCACACAGAGACATACACACGCACAGTTGTGTCCTCTTTATGTTGAAGAACATGTCCAGGGTTTTGCAGCGTTTATTTAACAAGATAAATCAGAAGGCAGAGATGCAAGGATAATGATCCGGTCCAGGATTCATTAAGTATTTAAGTGTCCACTGACAAAACTTTTCCTTAGGATTGGCTTGGATTTATTAAACAGTTCTCGAGATCCAAAACGTCACGTGGTTGTCTAAACCAGTAATAACCCTGGGTTGTGAAGTTTGGAGCTCACAAACTGCTTATATATACAAACTAAGCCACAAAGGTAGAGGAAAGATGTAAAGGTTTCGTAAGTGGATGACTTATGTGCTTGATGAACGTTAGGTCTAGGAGGCAGTGGGTAGCAGAAAATGGTGGGTGATAATGTCGGTGTTAGTTTGGATGTGATTAGTGGATGTGGCAAGCAGCACCGGACACACCAAGCTCAGCTAGGCGATCATAGCCAGTGCTGGCGACCAGATTGCAGCGACGAATCTGCCTGACGTTAAAAATTCAGGCGTAGTGATATGAAGAGATACGAAGATACGGGATATGAAGAGAGGGGGCTGTAGACCCCCTTTCCTTATCTTCTTATGAGAAACCTTAAGATATGAGATATATCTTATCTTATAAGAAGCCTTATATCTTCATAACTCAAGGCTGATTGAGGGCCGTGTGGTGGCGGTCCGGTCAGCCGCACTGGGCCGCCTGGCGCGGTGGGTGATGGTACAGGGGGTGGTACCACGACAACACCTTGTAGGTGTGCCTTAGAGATGAGAGGCGCTGTATAAACTGTAGCCTGTGCTTACATAATTATATTTCACTGCTATACAAATATTAACACTCATACACAGACACATGTTTATATATACAAACATGGAGTCATACATACACACGAACATGCTTGAATATACATGTACCAACCCATCCTGCAATAGTGACAGTTCGTATAGTGACTATTTGGTCAAACATACACAAATAGACTGTTGCACTCAAAAAGTTAAAGTTTTGTTTTATTAGCCCACATAGCATACTTAACAAATTTGAAAAGTAACTCAGAACCTAATGTGACCTGTCCAATTTGTGAATAAGTAACCCTAGGCCTACTATACGTTATCTTAGGTCTAGTATAGTACATATATGTCCTACACAAGCCTTAGGAGTATTACACTGTTTTTCCTGCCCTCTACAAACTTAATGGCACAAAACGTGAACACTGTTGGTTGCAGTACTCCATTCTTGTGTGTTCCATAACATGTGTGCTGTAAGTACTATCATTTTAGGGAGATGAGTTGTACACACACACACACACACACACACACACACACACACACACACACACACACACACCAACTCACCATCACAATAAGAAAGTCGAGCCAGCACCAAGCGTTGGTGAAGTACTTAGCGAAGCCGAGAGCCACCCACTTGATCAACATCTCAATGAAGAAGATGACGGTGAAGATCCTGTCCATATAGTAGAGTACATCCTGGAGGACCGGCCGATACTTGAGGTCGACGTCCTCCAGCGCTAAGGCCAGTGACGACAGCAGGATCATAGTGATGACAGCCGTCTCGAAGTACTTGTTCTCTATAAGTTGGTAAGTCTTCAGGCGCAGGTGCCCCCATCCTTGCCAGAAGGGGGACTCCGGGTCACCCTGCCATGAGTGGAATTGCCATCACAAATGGAGTCAATATATGTTTTACAACCAAATATATAATCAATAAAATCAAATCAGTTATATATTTTTTTAAAAATTAAATAATGATCAAAGATTTGGTCTTTGATTCCTAATCCTTTCTGATATCATGCTAAAAAAAAGCGTTACCTTGAGATATTCATAATTTTCTGCTACGACTACATGTTTACATAAACATCCAACTGCTATACAGTTGCATAGATAATTTTGGTTATTGTACATGGTCAAGACACACGGTAATTCTATACTGATTTACCTGGTAACCCAGATCACAATTGCGACGTTAGACGTGTTCATACGATCAAGTGGTTTCGTATTGGGCTTAAAGCTTAACAATAGTGGGAGAGTTAATAATTAAGATAACTATAATAACTTACTGGCCAACCAGGAAAATATGCCATTGTAATGAAAATAGTCCAGAACACAACTAAAGTGTGAGTATATATAAACTGTTACATGATCACCCTCAGTATTCGGGTACTGGGCTCTCATACCAGTCATCACTAACTCTATGTTCACGTAACTTTTCTATGTGTATTTGTATACTAAAAGTGTATCATATTGTGTAACGTGACAGTCTATGTTCGTTTATGTGTGGCATTCCTGCACCAACCTTTGCTATAACATTGTATAATCACAGAGATAATCATTTGTAATCACGCCACCTTGGCTCCAGGGCAGGGCGAGCTAGTCAACGCCAGGTAGAGGCTAGAGGCCACAGGCAGTCGACTTGGGCGCTCGTCTGGAGTAACACTTATATGGTCTTAGTGATGGCAGTTCAGTAAGAGTTGTGGTGTTGGGTAATATATATTGTAGCTCTTTGCAATTTATACTTTGTTGTTTTCAGTGTCCAAGTTATTGGAATTGAAATTAGTGTTAAAGCTTTATTTTTTTTTAAGTCATCCATATTAAGTGTACAAAGACAATTGTATTTGCCGGTGCTAAAGTACCTTTTATTTAGTTTTATTATATTAACTTTTGTTTTAACTTCGGCTTTTTACTCTGCTCTTGTTTCCTCATACTCATATTTAAGTTTAAATGCGCTTTTTTGTTTTGTTATGGTACGTTAGCAACCCATCAGCTGGGTATAGCTGCATAAGCTTACTTAACGCGGCAACACTAAAAAGTGAGGGACTTTTATATTATTATTATTAATACATTTAGGACTGTGACTGTTTAGGTAGCTGCATTTGTGCAGCTACCCTAGATTATATGAAGGGGAGTACAGTGTGTCAAAAAGCTAGCTACGTGATGCTAGTAGCTAAAATCACGTAGCCAGCTCTGTATGACTAACCGTCACACAAGATGGTTAGTCATTCAGAGGCATGTGAAAAGTAGTCTGCACTGGCAAACTCTGGATCCATTTATAAGGATATCATCATCAACACAAGAGTGAATAAGGTAGAAGTGATACTAAAAGTCCTCATCTCGCAGGATGGTTAGTCATACAGGGCCATATGTTCAGTAGCCTGCACTAGCAAATTTTGGATGCATTATGAGGAAGTAAGGGACACTTCTCAGTGTACATGTTCCTGTGACCAGGTGGTCCTGAGAGCCCGGTGGTCCTGTGAGCCAGGTGGTACTGTGAACCCGGTGGTCCTGTTAGCCAAATGGTACTGTGTAGCCAGGACAAGACGTCACACGATCACGGTAAAACATATTGTAGCCAGGGAAACAAGGCTGTGGCCGGTTTCTGACCAGGCCTCCTGTCAGGTACAGGAGACAGCACTTAGTCACTATGATCAAAAAGCTTTTGGAAGGAATATGAGGATAAGGATTTGAGAAAAGGAGGAAAGGAATGGTGCTCAACCACACGGACGATCGGGGGATTGAACGTCGACCTGCAAGGAGCAAGGGCGTCACTCTACCGTCCATTCCAAGTGGATGGTACCTTCTGGCATTGTGATTTATGTTACGACACTGACAAATCATGTGTGTTGTGTCAATGCTCCTTACTGACGTAATCAGTAATATGACTATTTTGTCTCGAGTATAAACCTACAAAATTAAAAGTAAAAAAAAATACGTCTCAAATTGATTTTTTGCAACTGCAACAGAAGTGGCAGTGTATAACTCTGTTTTCACTTTAGTTACCTGGGAATCTATAGGAAAAAACACAATGTTTATTGTTTCCTTTTGTCTGTCTAATCTACATGGTGGCCCATGAGTCAGACCTACATGGTGGCCCATGAGTCAGACCTACATGGTGACCCATGAGTCAGACCTACATGGTGACCCATGAGTCAGACCTACATGGTGGCCCATGAGTCAGACCTACATGGTGACCCATGAGTCAGACCTACATGGTGGCCCATGAGTCAGACCTACATGGTGGCCCATGAGTCAGACCTACATGGTGGCCCATGGGTCAGACCTACATGGTGGCCCATGGGTCAGACCTACATGGTGGCCCATGAGTCAGACCTACATGGTGGCCCATGAGTCAGACCTACATGGTGGCCCATGGGTCAGACCCACATGGTGGCCCATGGGTCAGACCTACATGGTGGCCCATGAGTCAGACCTACATGGTGGCCCATGGGTCAGACCTACATGGTGGCCCATGGGTCAGACCTACATGGTGGCCCATGGGTCAGACCTACATGGTGGCCCATGAGTCAGACCTACATGGTGGCCCATGAGTCAGACCTACATGGTGGCCCATGAGTCAGACCTACATGGTGGCCCATGGGTCAGACCTACATGGTGGCCCATGAGTCAGACCTACATGGTGGCCCATGAGTCAGACCTACATGGTGGCCCATGAGTCAGACCTACATGGTGGCCCATGAGTCAGACCTACATGGTGGCCCATGAGTCAGACCTACACGGTGGCCCATGAGTCAGACCTACACGGTGGCCCATGGGTCAGACCTACATGGTGGCCCATGGGTCAGACCTACATGGTGGCCCATGGGTCAGACCTACACGGTGGCCCATGAGTCAGACCTACATGGTGACCCATGAGTCAGACCTACATGGTGGCCCATGAGTCAGACCTACATGGTGGCCCATGAGTCAGACCTACATGGTGGCCCATGGGTCAGACCTACATGGTGGCCCATGGGTCAGACCTACATGGTGGCCCATGAGTCAGACCTACATGGTGGCCCATGAGTCAGACCTACATGGTGGCCCATGGGTCAGACCCACATGGTGGCCCATGGGTCAGACCTACACGGTGGCCCATGGGTCAGACCTACATGGTGGCCCATGGGTCAGACCTACATGGTGGCCCATGGGTCAGACCTACATGGTGGCCCATGGGTCAGACCTACATGGTGGCCCATGGGTCAGACCTACATGGTGGCCCATGGGTCAGACCTACATGGTGGCCCATGGGTCAGACCTGTGGAAAATTTTCCACCAAAATTATAGCATAACATGTCTGAGTAGCATGGTCTATGAAAGCACATGGACCAGACATGGGTATTTATAGTAGCAGTCAAGGTCTCTCAAGACAAAGAGTGTGTCAAGTCAGCATAATACGACCATTTTGTGAACTACATCTCAGGAAACCCTCCTGTAGAATGAATCAATACCAGGATATGTAATTAAATTTGATAGCTCTAAGCATATCAAGGTAATATGCCAAAATAAATACATATACTTAATAAATGATTATTTAACCAAATACTTTGTTTAACGATTGTATAAATGGATCATTAAAACAGGTAGGGCAACCAATACCCGCCTTGGGGTGGATCGCATTAGTGTCAAGATGCTGTCAGTTTAGTAAACTAAACTCCCCCCGCCATGAGAACACACTCCACGGTACGGACTCCTGGTTCAACCTTGAAGCCGAGTGGACGTCTGGATACCTCCTCCGCCTGTTCACGTCTTGTTTTCGTGTTTTTGCTTTGCTACTGCCGTTTGGCATCCCTTTTCAACGGTCCGATTGTACGACGCCTGGCGCACATATCGCCTTGGGTCACGGGATTGAAGATATTTTTTTTTTTGGCGTGTTCTGGCTGGTTCTCCCGACGGGGTGACGGTGTTCGGGGGCCGGCTTGGCCGATAGGTGCCGGGGGTTGGTGGGTCTTGATGGGCTCCTGGTGTGCCCTCAGTCGTGGTGGGCAGCTGGTTTCTGCTCTGCCGGAGGACACTGGATGACTTTTGTGTTTTCGTTGGGGCAGAGATTTTGGTTTTGCTACCCTGTATTCTCTGTGTGGGGCGGGGCCAATGCTTGTCACCCTGAGGGATTCCTGGGGGCTCCCCAATCATCTGCCTGTCTGCGTTTCTTTGCCACATGGCATATTAGTTTCCCGTGATTGGCGTTACTTATTTCGCGATTTGGCTTTGCGTTTCACCATTACGGGCTTTGCTATTAACCCAACCGGGTACGCCAGGGCGCATCCGATCCCACGATTGTTGTCGCCCTTAAATCAACAACACTCCACGGTGGGACTCCTGGTTCTACCTTGACGGCGAGCAGACATCTGGACACCTCCTCCGCCTGGGAGCCGCTGGATCACATTCTGTTTTGTGTTTTGCATTTGATACTGCCGTTTGGCATCCCTATTCAATGGTTTGGTTTGTACGACGCCTGGCGCAAATATTGCCTTGGGTCACAGGATTGTTGATAGTTTTTTTTTTGGCGTTTTCTGACTGGTTCTCCTGGCAGGGTGACGGTGTCTGGCGCCGGCTGGGCCGAGAGGTGCTGGGAGTTGGGGAATCCTGGTCACTTCCTGGTGTGCCCTCGGGCGTGGTGGGCGGCTGGTTTCTGCTTTCCAGAGGGCACCGCATGACTTTTCATTTTAGTTTGGGGCCGAGTATATAGTTTTGCTACCCAGTGTTCTCTGTGTGGGGCGGGGCCAGTGCTTGTCCCCTGAGGGACTCCTAGGGCTCCCCAATCATCTGCCATTCGGTTTCGCAATTAACCATTCAAGGGTCGCTGGGGTGCTTCCGATCCCACGATTGTCGTCGCTCTTAAATCAACAACAATACCCCACGGTGTTCAAGCTGTTTATTTGCCGCCGTTTAACATCCACGAATCTCAATGGTTGTCAACAGCACATAATATGTGTATAAACAATAAGACACATGATTTAGTGTTTTGAGTGTGTCTTGCCAAGAAACAATGAGAGCAGTGTGTGTGAGTACATTGTCGCCACAGCAGTGATGCCTCACACCCAAGTAAACATAGCCATTCCACCTCATGGGTACACTCCATAGTCGTCTAAGCTTAGTTTTAGCCGTCTATCTTCCGTGAGCCCCTAGTTGGTGGTGTAAAACTTCACATAAATATGTATAAACAAGAGGACATATGATATTTATGAAATAAGGGTGTGTCTTGCCCCAAGTTGAGTGGAGTGTGAGCAACACTGGACTCCTGGAGCCAGAAGCCGATGGAATCTAGATAACACCATTTCAACATCAGCAGTGAACAACACTACTGGCCCTACAAGAGAATTAAATCTTTGTACAAGAAGATAGAGCTCCATACGTGCATCTTAACTAAATAAGGGAGGCTGGTGGTGTAGTAACAATAGTAATTGGATCCAATTCTTTGTGTCACTAACCCCGTTATTTTGCAGGTGCAGTTAAACCATGGGCTTTAAAGCTCACCTCAGTAAGTAAATTACTTGTTATTAAAATAAAAATATACTAACTAGGTTAATCAATAGTTAACAAATCTGTATATATTGTGTAGACACAATATATTGCAATTGCTAAGATAAATTAAAGTATACATTTGCAATAGATCAATTCATAACATTAAAGAATTAAATAATCTTGTCATTGTTCATCATAATTCATATGTCGCAAGATACCAGATCAAAAGGATAGGCTAAAATAATTTGTAACCGTATAAATGTTCACTGCATTATACATATATTACTTTTTACTAAGTGGTAAGTGGAGATTTGTTAATCTACACACCAAAACATGCTAAAGTTAATTTAATTCACACACCAAAGCAAGTTAATGACAGCAGCACCATTCTTGTTGGATCACCCTGAAAACTGAACACAGAGAATAGATACAGTCCACTACCTCACAGAGAAAACAAGTTTCCTAGTGGCCACTGGATATAACTATTGCCATTGAAGACAGCTAAATTGCCGTTATATTGGTAGTTAGGTCCTTATTTTAGGGAGCCAGAAGTTGCAAAATCCCACAAGACTTACAGAGTGACCCATGAGTCAGACCTACAGGGTGACCCACGAGTCAGTCCTACAGGGTGACCCATGAGTCAGTCCTACAGGGTGACCCACGAGTCAGTCCTACAGGGTGACCCACGAGTCAGTCCTACAGGGTGACCCATGAGTTAGTCCTACAGGGTGACCCACGAGTCAGACCTACAGGGTGACCCACGAGTCAGTCCTACAGGGTGACCCATGAGTCAGTCCTACAGGGTGACCCACGAGTCAGACCTACAGGGTGACCCACGAGTCAGACCTACAGGGTGACCCACGAGTCAGACCTACAGGGTGACCCACGAGTCAGTCCTACAGGGTGACCCATGAGTCAGTCCTACAGGGTGACCCATGAGTCAGTCCTACAGGGTGACCCATGAGTTCTGTGTCACTGTAGTGGAAGCTCAAAATAAATACGAATGCATTAAGAGTAATGTGATAAGGGAATATTTGACGAGTCTTTATGCATGAACATGGCACCAGTGTGCACGACCCACCAGTGTGCACGACCCACCAATGTGCACGACCCACCAGTGCGTATGACCCACCAGTGTGCATGACCCACCAGTGTGCATGACCCACTAGTGTGCACGACCCACCAATGTACATGACTCACTATGTACATGATCCACCAGTGTGCATAACCCATTATGTACACGATCCACAAGCGTACATAACCCACCAGTGTACATGACCCACTATGTACACCATCCACCAGTGTACACGACCCACTATGTACACGACCCACCAGTGTACATGACCCACCAGTGTGCATGACCTACTATGTACACGATCCACCAGTGTACATGACCCACTATGTACACGATCCACCAGTGTACACGACCCACTAGTGTACACGACCCACCAGTGTACACGACCCACCAGTGTACACGACCCACCATTGTACATGACCCACCGGTGTTCACGACCCACCAGTGTACATAACCCATTATGTGCACGATCTACCAGTGTACACGACCCACCAGTTACCATGCACAGCTCACCTTCCTCCCTCGAGCCGCCTCAGGACTCAGACCTAACAGCAATAAAACTCCGGGTCTTGCTACTCAAATACACTTTAGAGAGGGAAGTTTCTTTACGTGTCTTAAGGTAAGTTGCGATAAATTGCATTTATAGGAAATTTTATGAAGCTTGCATTAAATATAGTAAGCTGAGGATAACACTAACCGCACACCAAGGACACTTCACATAACAGGCTTCTTTGAAGCAATCTGCAGGGTAATCGAGGATCACATCACTTCCGGAATCCATCATGGGTCCAGGAGCTTGCACGTCTTCCTCCACCACCTCCTCGTCGCCACTGGAACCATGGAAATCTGGAAGAAAATGTCTCCTTTGACTTAGAGTTGGAGAGAGTGTGTGGAGGTGGTAGGCATAAGTGTGTCCAGGGAGGCCTGAGTTAAACGAGACCTCAAGATGGTGGGACAAGGGGTGATATAGGTGGCGTGAGACCTCAAGATGGCGGGACGAGGGGTGATGTAGGTGGCATGAGACCTCAAGATGGCAGGATGAGGGGTGATATAGGTGATGTGAGATCTTAAGATGGCGGGAAAAGGGGTGATATAGGTGGCATGAGACCTCAAGATAGCGGGACGAGTGGTGATATAGGTGATGTGAGACCTCAAGATGGCGGGATGAGGGGTGATATAGGTGATGTGATACCTCAAGAGAAAAGGCATCCTGCGGTGTGGTGGCAGCAGTCCCCTGGACACCAGACCTACCCTGGCCACACCACATAAGCTGCAAGGAACACGTGACAGGTAAACAGGCCGCATAGGGAAGCGGCAGTATCGCAGCAACACCACGGTAGCGGTGTGGTCACTGGGTCAGGTAGGTGGCCAGGTACGTGACCAGAGGGAAAATAAACGAGACTTATGCTTGTGTTTTATGTGTTCAAAGGTCGGTGACCTGGCTTTAATGAGGTCAACTTGCACAGTTTTAAAATTAAAATGACAAAATATGACTACTTTTCGTAGTGACTGTTTAAACCTATTTAATCTTAACCTCAGATTGCTAAAATAGTATTCTATTTTAACCATCACTATAAAGCTATTACTTGGTGTACACCCTTATATATCGTGAACATACAGTGTTCTGCAAAGGAGGCTTGGCTAACAAAAGCACTGCTATTCATCAAAGTCAAAGGAGGCCCCAAAGTATCCCATATGAGTTTTGTTGATAGTTCCCCAATGACGGGACCAAGTGACAGGCCACAAATACTTTTTATTTTTACACTTGCTAATGATCCAGGACGGACCACAACGTCGGCATTTCCTTTATTTTCAGATGTGTAGGTTGTGTCAAGTGTCCTGCCACACTATTGTGACTCGGTGTCTGTATTTATGTAGAAAATATGCGTAAAAGTTGTATATATGTAGAAAATTTAACTAATGAAATAATTGGCACAAATGTTAACATCTTGTTGACAAGATCTTCCAAGTGATGGTGTTGTGACTGTCGTTGTCGGACTGCTTTTGTAGTGTGTCCAAACCTTCAAGTATAATCTATTACATTGAAACTCGTGCTAATATTTTTCATCAGCTTCCCAGTGTCCACAAAAATTGACATGAAGGAAGAAAATAAATTATTTTGATTTAATTAAAATTATTCACTTAAAATTTAAGTGAATAATTTATGCATAAAATAAGTTAACTAATATGGGACCCAAACCTGACCCTTGCTGAATACCGCTTATTATACCTCTTCATTCCTATTTCTATCCTATTGCCAGGTTTTATTTTATTACGGATTCCCCATTTTAATATACTGCCAGTCAAAACATTTTTGTTTAAAGATTATATGGAGTCTATTGTGTAGGAACAATGTCAAAAGCCTTCTGATATTCAAAGAATATGCAGTCTGTTCGTTCTTGTCTGAACTGAAGTCATCCTGCTCGTTGGATTCTAAAAGGTTTGTTGTGCAGGGCTGTCCTTCCCTATGTCCATGTTGTAATATAGTTAGTGCATTAGACCCGGCTTTACTATTCTCTCAAGATCCTTGGCGAGAATGTATGTCAGTGACAATGGAGTATGTTCAGCTGCTTCCGTGCCTCTCCTTCATAGTATATTCATAAGACTCTGGCTGCCTTCTCGTTTTCTAGGTATGTCCAGTGATGGTTTTATAGATCATCGTGAACACCTTGCTCATGGCCTCAGCAGCTTCTTTTATAAAAATTAGTCAACATGTCCCATTATCGAGGGCAGGAGCCTGCGCACATATATACTTTAGTCTTGAGGGTGTCTGGAGTGTCAGTGAGGGGTAGTACCTCAGAGCAGCCAACCCGTTCTCGCACTTTCATACAGTCAATATTGACTTATTAAATAAGTGCATATGTGACATACTAATTTATTGTGAATATTTTAGTTTACCTTGAAAATCTTCATAGAAAACACAGACCTTACCTAACCTTCTTAGTATGTTAAGATTAGCATCTTATTGCTTCGTAATTACAATTATTACTTAACCTATACCTATAATAGGTTAAGTAATAATTGTATTACAATTACAATTATTTTACAATTATATTACAATTATTATTTTACAATTATATTACAATTATTATTTTACAATTATATTACAATTATTATTTTACAATTATATTACAATTATTATTTTACAATTATATTACAATTATTACTTAACCTATACCTATAATAGGTTAAGTAATAATTGTAATTACGAAGCAATAAGATGCTTATCTTAACATACTAAGAAGGTTAGGTAAGGTCGGTGTTTTCTATGAAGCTTTTCAAGGTAAACTAAAATATTCACAATAAAATAGTATGTCACATATGCACTTATTTAATAAGTAAGTAAGTAATTATCAAAAGAAGGCACCAAACCGGGAAGGCTATGTAGCACCATCAAGTACGCAAAATAATCAGAGGGCGACTTATTTAATAAGTCAATATTGACTATACGAAAGTGCGAGAACGGGTTGGAGCAGCCGCACGTTTGGATGGTTTTGCCTGCTCTGGTCCCTACCTGCACTCAACTCTCACTTGTGGCTCCTAGTAGCTGTTTGCATGCAACAGCGGCCACATTCCGGTAAACTGCTTCGACTGGCGGACAAAACCAGGTAAGGGTAGCCGAAGGTTTGAGACTTTCAGTGAACTAAGGCTTATCTACCTACGCATGCGAAGACTAAACCTGGCGGACTGCGCAGAGGAAACCACCAGAATGGTTCAACAAGCATACCAGCAGTGTTGTAGAGCACAACTAGGGCACAGTGAGTCACGTAGAATACTGCTGGCCATCCACTACTTCCTAACCTATCTCCTGCCATCTCGATTTGTCTTGCCGCTGGACCCAGATAGGTCGGGGCGAGAGCGCGAGGCTGACGATCTGCACAACTCTCCCTCACTTTAATCCAAGTTAAGGACAGGTGACTTCAACCCATACTGCACAACCTCAAGTCCTGTGGCGATGGGCAATTGGCGAAGCAACAGGTGAGGATACAGTGGAAGCTGTAGTTACAGACCTGCATACAGGCGGCTCAGGGCATAGGGACGCTCTATACTGGACCGAAGCAGCATCAGAGTTCGGCAGCCCCCTGGGTGTCTGAGCCCGGATGTTGTCTCTTCAGGACACATTACGCTAACTTCCTTCGAGGAAGGGGCTAGAAAAGGTACCTTACCATAGCCTGCTTCAATTCACCCTGGCTAGCAAACCGCGGCGGTCGGGGATCCCTCACAGCGGTCGAATAAATACAATGAAAAAAGTGAGGGGGTGCTCAATCTCGGTATTTGGAACGTTCAAACTCTGCTGGATAACACCAAGGCAGAAAGACCTGAAAGGCGAACTGCACTAGTTGCAAAGGAAGTAGCGTGCGACAATGTGGGCATATCAGCACTCAGTGAAACACGATTGGGTGACTAAGGTTAGCTTACAGAACGTGGTGGTGGGTAGACCCTTTTCTGGGGTGGTCGCTGTAACGCTAAACGACGAGAAGCTGGCGTTTAATTTGCCATTGGATCCCACCTCGTTCAAAAACTTGCCAAGCTTCCAGAGGGCATCGACGACCGCTTATTGACGGTCCAGCTTCTGCTTGAGAGCAGGAGAAGTGCGATGCTGATCAGTACATATATTCCAACCATGACCAACCCAGATGACATCGAGGAAAAATTATCTCAGTCTTTCCTTATAGTTCAATCCCTTCAGCCCAGGAATGAGTCTTGCTGCATATCTTTAGACCTTTTCTACTTTCTCCTTGTCCTTTTTTAGGTAGAGGGTTCCATGCCGGTGACACATATTCAAGAGTGGGTCTTACCTTTGCTGTATATAGGGCCCTGAGGGCCCCACATAGTCGAAGTTCTGAAGGATACCCGGATGTTGGCCAGTATGTCATATGCCGCTGTTCTTGTTCTGCTAAGGTGGGTTTCTGGCATCATATTTGGGGAGTCGACATCAGGTGTCCACCCCCAGGTCTGGTCGAAGATTTTGTCTTCCCTTCATCCTATACTTCCGTAATGGTCTTCGCACTAATCTTTGTGTGTGTGTGTGTGTATTCTTTATCATATAATGCTTTGAAACTGCTGCCGGTTTTGGCCTCCACCACCACCACACTTGTTCCAGCCATCTACCATTATGTTCGCAAGTGATTTTTTTTATTTCTTTGGTAGCTATGTTTAGTTTGTTTAAATCTATGACCTTTTGTTCTTGGAGTTGCCGGTTTCAGGAATTCCTCTTTGTTAATTTGGTCGATCCCGGCTATTATTTTGTAAGCAGTGATCATATCACCTCTTTTTCTTCTATCTATGGCATATTTAACACATCTAGTCTCTCATCATAACTCTTGATTTTCAGGTCTGGAAGCCATTTAGTTGCATGTCTTTGCACCATGTGAACCTATCCTTGATAAGGTGGCAACTACTGTTTATCCTTGATAGGGTGGCAACTAAAGCCTATCCTTGAAACGGTGGTAACTACTGCCTATACTTGTTATGGTGGCAATTACTGCCTATCTTTGATAAGGTTTCAACTACTGCCTATCCTTGATAGGGTGACGGCTACTGCCTATCCTTGATAGGGTGGCAGCTACTGCCTATCTCTGTTAAGGTGCTAAGTACTGCCTATCTTTGTTAGGGTGTCAAGTACTGCCTATCCTTGTTAGGATGGCAAGTACTACCTATCCTTGTTAGGATGGGTGGCAAGTACTGCCTATCTTTGTTAGGATGACAACTACTGCTTGTCCTTGCTAGGATAGCAAGTACTGCCTATCTTTGTTAGGATGGCAAGTACTGCCTATCTTTGTTAGGGTGGCAAGTACTGCCTATCTTTGTTAGGATGGTATCTACTGCCTATCTTTGTTAGGGTGGCAAGTACTACCTATTCTTGTTAGAGTGGCAAATACTGCTAAACTCTCCTGAAACAGTCAACACTGACGGCCACTCCTGAGGGCGTAAGTATAATTGTAATAGTGGTTGTACCACTTGTTTGAAAACTGGTTGTTGCTTGGACCACATTTAAGGTTAATAACGCAATTGGTGTAAGTATTGGGTGACCTACCCTTTCTGAAGTACCAGTACAAGCATCCAGTAACTTCCACAACCATTTGACACAATATGTTATATAGTAACCGGCTGGCTGCTTGTATTAAATGTATGTCAAATATGGAGCAGCTTGATGAAATATTAAATTAGATAATATCTAGCTTTTAAACATATGTGCTTGAATGATGCATAAAAGAGTAAATAAACCTCTCGTAAGCTGAGCTAATGTAACAAAGTAAGCTGAGCTAATGTAACCTAACGTAAGCTGAGCTAACATAACCTAACGTAAGCTGAGCTAATGTAATGAAACATAACTAGAACTAATGTAATCCAACGTAACTTGAGCTAAAGTAACCTAACCTAAGCAAACAGTAAGAGAAGTGGAGCCAGAGTGCACACAAGTCTTGAGGAACATAGGGAGCAGCCAGCCGTTATGCCCCTACAACCCGTCCTCTTAAAAATAACGTCGGTTTTCGCTCGTTTGCGCGCTATGGCCAATAATAGACATAATTTTAAATTAAATCGGCTCACGAAAGTGATGTACTGCCGTTTTCTGTTTGAGTCTTCTGGCTTACTCTGTTAGGTTAGGAGAGAAAACTGTCAATTAACGGCTTTCATGACGTTTTGAAACATTATGGAAATTCCCTGCCCTCCTAACCTACCAGAGGACCCTTAACTTGCTGTTTTGGAAAAAAAAATCTAATTTTGTTTTAAAGTTTTTCATTTTTAAATTACATCCATTTTCGGGCAAACGGCCAAATTCAGAAGTAATTTGTAAGAGGACAGGTTGCCCCTAACCTGACAACCGCCCCAGGAATACGTCAGCCTGTGATGTTGGGTGACTGGTGTCGGGTGACAGTAGAAGGTATCACCTGCCTTCCTTCCTTCCTTCACCCACTGTAATGGCCTCGGGTCTAGAAGTCTGTGCTAGCTTGTGGCATGCAAGACGGAAAGGCGCTGCAGAGAGCCATGTACTAAACTTAGGTTATACAGGAGCCTTTAGAGCTACATATGATACACATTGTACGATGGTGCTATGTTGGCTACATAGCTCCAGGGAGGGCCACCTAGTGATTGGTCTCATTGCGTCCCTTGAGCAATCACACACAACAGAAGCATGGTAAGACCAGGGGCCGGATACCTATATTTGTAGAGAAGTAGAACACAAGGGAAGATACGGGTGTGGAATAGAGGGAATTAAGGGAAAGACTTAAACGGAAAGGGGATGAGAGTAAAGGAGAAAATTAGGGGATGAGGACGGAGCGGTATACGAGGGATGTAATGGGGTAGGGGAACGGAGAGTGTGCGAAGGACAGAGTGAGAGGGAAACAGAAAGCTTCTCAGAACCAACCAGCAGTAGTGGTGGATGCTGGTGGTGGTGAGGGAGGGTGGCAAGATACTCTACCAGGCTCCTGTCACGGTAGCTGAGGGAGAAGGGGTGGCAAGACACCCTACCAAGCTTATATCGCATTAGCTGAGCTGAAATAGGGGGTGGGTGGCAAGATACCATGCTAGCCTCACGTTACGATAACGACAATGGGAGGGGGTGGGGTTTGATCCATATACAAACACAGCTGATATCTCAGGGCAGAAGAATGGTCGCCCTCGCGTCCAAGTAAAACAGTGAAGTAAAGGTTACTGAAGGCAATGGGGAGATCACAGTAGGTCACTGAAGGCAATGGGGAGGTCACAGTAAGACACTAAGGCAATGGGGAAGTCAGAGTAGGTGACTAACCTGTCGTCCTGTCTTACTTGCATCATG
The DNA here is from genome assembly GCF_040958095.1 of Procambarus clarkii. Taxonomy (NCBI): domain Eukaryota; kingdom Metazoa; phylum Arthropoda; class Malacostraca; order Decapoda; family Cambaridae; genus Procambarus; species Procambarus clarkii. Next base: position 14,599,735 of record NC_091216.1, on the reverse strand, counting down.
GCACTGCAAACCCCACAACTTAGGAGCAATATTGAGCAATACACTTCCGAAGTCAAGACATGTTAATTTGCAACCAAGGGAACTATATAAACCGTGGAAGGGGCGAGGTTCCTGGTGTCATGAGGCGAGCTTCCTGGTGTCATGAGGCGAGCTTCCTGGTGTCATGGGGCGAGGTTCCTTGAGTCACGGGACGAGGTTCCTTGTGTCATGGGAAGAGGTTCCTGGTGTCATGGGACGAGCTTTCTTGTTACATGAGGAGAGGTTCCTTGTACCACAGGACGAGAGGTTCTTTGTACCACAGGACGAGGTTCCTTGTGTCATGGGGAGAGGTTCCTTGTGTCATGGGAAGAGGTTCCTTGTGTTATGGGGAGACGTTCCTTGTGTCACAGGACGAGGTTCCTTGTGTCATGGGACGAGGTTCCTTGTGTCATGGGGGAGAGGTTCCTGGTGTCATGGGGTGAGCTTCCTTGTGTCATGGGGAGAGGTACCTTGTGTCATGGAACGCGGTTCCTTGAGTCTTTGGGAGAGGTTTCTGGTGTCATGGGACAAGGTTCCTTGTATCACAGGACGAGGTTCCTTGTGTCACGGGACGAGGTTCCTTGTGTCACGGGACGAGGTTCCTTGTGTCACGGGACGAGGTTCCTTGTGTCACGGGACGAGGTTCCTTGTGTCACGGGACGAGGTTCCTTGTGTCACGGGACGAGGTTCCTTGTGTCATGGGGGAGAGGTTCCTGGTGTCAAGGCGTTAGCTTCCTTGTGTCATGGGGAGAGGTACCTTGTGTCATGGGACGCGGTTCCTTGAGTCATGGGGAGAGGTTCCTTGTGTCACGGGACGAGGTACCTTGTGGCATGGGGGGGAGAGGATCCTTGTGTTATGGGGGAGAGGTTCCTTGTGTCACGGGACGAGGTTCCTTGAGTCATGGAGAAAGGTTCCTTGTGTCACATGGACTAGGTTCCTTGTGTCACATGGACTAGGTTCCTTGTGTCACATGGACTAGGTTCCTTGTGTCATTGGGAGAGGTTCCTTGTGTCACGGGACTAGGTTCCTTATGTCATGAGGCAAAGTTCCTTGTGTTACGATGCGAGATTCCTTGTGTCACGACGCGAGATTCCTTGTGTCACGACGCGAGGTTCCTTGTGTCACGGGACGAGGTTCCTTGTGTCACGTGGGCGAGGTTCCTTGTGTCACAGGGCGAGAGGGTCCAAGCGCAGGAAGGCACGTTAACGTTCCTACTTATCATAATAAGACAACAATCCTGAGGTCCAGGAATAAGAACTGACTAACGTGTAGCACTCTGGAGGCAATGGTAATTAGTGAGGTGCTGGCCCTCAGTTACTCAGTCTTGGAGATATCTAAGTATATGAAAGGGGTTGAGTGGAACTAAGAGCCTGGGGGTGGGCTAGTGGCACTAAGAGCCTGGGGGTGGGCTAGTGGCACTAAGAGCCTGGAGGTGGGCTAGTGGCACTAAGAGCCTGGGGGTGGGCTAGTGGCACTAAGAGCCTGGGGGTGAGCTAATGGCACTAAGAGCTTGGGAGTAGGCTCGGCTAGTGGCACTAAGAGCCAGGGGTTGGGCTAGTGGCACTAAGAGCCTGGGAGGTAGGCTAGTGGCACTAAGAGCCTGGAGGTAGGCTAGTGGCACTAAAAGCCAGGGAGGTGAGCTAGTGGCACTAAGAGCCTGGAAGGTGGGCTAGTGGCACTAAGAGCCAGGGTGGTGGGATAGTGGCACTAAGAACCAGGGAGGTGGGCTAGTGGTACTAAGAACCAGGGAGGTGGGCTAGTGGTACTTGGAGCCAGACAGGTGGGCTAGTGGCACTAAGAGCCAGGGTGGTGGGATAGTGGCACTAAGAACCAGGGAGGTGGGCTAGTGGTACTAAGAACCAGGGAGGTGGGCTAGTGGTACTAAGAACCAGGGAGGTGGGCTAGTGGTACTAAGAACCAGGGAGGTGGGCTAGTGGTACTTGGAGCCAGACAGGTGGGCCAGTGGCACTAAGAGCCAGGGCGATGGGCTAGTGGCTATAAGAACCAGGGAGGTGGGCACATGGTGCTAGGAGCCAGGGGCCAGAAACACGAAGCAGTTAAACAAGCACTTACGAACGTGTACATCTTTCCTCAATCTTTAACGACTTTGGTTACATTTATTGAACATTCTATTAGCATGAAAACTTCCAAATCAACTGTTGTTATTGTTATAAACAGCCCCATTGTGCTTCAGAGCTCATTGCTTAATAACTGTAAACAATGCCGTCAAAGATTGAGAAACGATGTACAGGTTCGTAAGTGCTTGAGTAACCCCTTCGTGAATCTGGCTCCAGGGATGTGGGCTAGTGGCGCTAACAGTGAGGAAGGTGGACTTGTGGCACTAAGAGCCAGATGGTGGGCAAGTGGCACTAACAGCCAGGGATGTGGGCTAGTGGTACTATGAACCAGGGATGTTGGCTTGTGGCACTAAGAACCAAGGAGATGGGCTAGTGGCACTAGGAGCCAGGGGGGGGGGCTAGTTGTACTAAGAGCCAGCGAGGAGCAAGTAGCACTAACAACCAGGGAGGTGGGCTAGTGGCACCAAGATTCAAGGAGGTGGGCTAGAGGCAGTAAGAGCCAGGGAGGTAGGCTAGTGGCACTAAGAGCCAGGGAGGTGGGCTAGTGGCACTAAGAGCCAGGGAGGTGGGCTAGTGGCACCAAGAGCCAGGGAGGTGGGCTAGAGGCAGTAAGAGCCAGGGAGGTGGGCTAGTGGCACTAAGAGCCAGGGAGCTGGGCTAGTGACACT